>NW_026278731.1:0-1914 GCF_023373465.1 Oncorhynchus keta | reverse complement strand
GTTCTCCTCTCAGTCTGTTTCTCCTCTCAGTCTGTTCTCCATCTCAGTCTGTTCTCCCTCTCAGTCTGTTCTCCTCTCAGTCTGTTCTCCCTCTCAGTCTGTTCTCCTCTCAGTCTGTTCTCCTCTCCAGTCTGTTCTCCTCTCAGTCTGTTCTCCTCTCAGTCTGTTCTCCTCTCAGTCTGTTCTCCTCTCAGTCTGTTCTCCTCTCAGTCTGTTCTCCTCTCTGTCTGTTCTCCTCTCAGTCTGTTTCTCCCTCTCAGTCTGTTCTCCTCTAGTCTGTTCTCCTCTCAGTCTGTTCTCCCGTCTCAGTCTGTTCTCCCTCTCAGTCTGTTTCTCCCTCTCAGTCTGTTTCTCCTCTCAGTCTGTTCTCCTCTCAGTCTGTTCTCCTCTCAGTCTGTTCTCTCTCGTCTGTTCTCCCTCTCAGTCTGTTCTCCTCTCAGTCTGTTCTCCTCTCAGTCTGTTCTCCCTCTCAGTCTGTTCTCCTCTCAGTCTGTTCTCCTCTCAGTCTGTTCTCCCTCTCAGTCTGTTCTCCTCTCAGTCTGTTCTCCTCTCAGATATGTTCTCCTCTCAGTCTGTTCTCCTCTCAGTCTGTTCTCCTCTCAGTCTGTTCTCCCTCTCAGTCTGTTCTCCTCTCAGTCTGTTCTCCTCTCAGTCTGTACTCTTCTCAGTCTGCTCTCTTTCTCAGTCTGTTCTCCCTCTCAGTCTGTTCTCATCTCAGTCTGTTCTCCTCTCCAGTCTGTTCTCCTCTCAGATACTGTTCTCATTTCAGAATGTTCTCCTCTCAGTCTGTTCTCCTCTCAGTCTGTTCTCCTCTCAGACTGTTCTCATATCAGTCTGTTCTCCTCTCAGTCTGTTCTCCTCTCAGACTGTTCTCCTCTCTAGTCTGTTCTCCTCTCAGTCTGTTCTCCCTCTCAGTCTGTTCTCCTCTCAGTCTCGTTCTCCTCTCAGTCTGTTCTCATCTCAGTCTGTTCTCCTCTCAGTCTGTTCTCCTCTCAGAATGTTCTCATTTCAGAATGTTCTCCTCTCAGTCTGTTTCTCCCTCTCAGTCTGTTCTCCTCTCAGAATGTTCTCATTTCAGAATGTTCTCCTCTCAGTCTGTTCTCCTCTCAGTCTGTTCTCCTCTCAGTCTGTTCTCCTCACTTTCTGTTCTCATCTCAGTCTGTTCTCCTCTCAGTCTGTTCTCCTCTCAGTCTGTTCTCCTCTCAGTCTGTTCTCCTCTCCAGTCTGTTCTCCTCTCAGTCTGTTCTCCTCTCAGTCTGTTCTCCTCTCAGTCTGTTCTCCTCTCAGTCTGTTCTCCTCTCAGTATGTTCTCCTCTCTGTCTGTTCTCCTCTCAGTCTGTTCTCCTCTCAGTCTGTTCTCCCTCTCAGTCTGTTCTCCTCTCAGTCTGTTCTCCTCTCAGCCTGTCCTCCTCTCAGTCTGTTCTCCTCTCAGTCTGTTCTCCTCTCAGTCTGTTCTCCTCTCAGTCTGTTCTCCTCTCAGCCTGTCCTCCTCTCAGTCTGTTCTCGCCTCAGTCTGTTCTCCTCTCAGAATGTTCTCCCTCTCAGTCAGTTCTCCTCGCAGTCTGTTCTCCTCTCAGTCTGTTCTCCCTCTCAGTCTGTTCTCCTCACAGTCTGTTCTCCTCTCAGACTGTATCTCCTCTCAGTCTGTTCTCCTCTCAGTCTGTTCTCCTCTCAGTCTGTTCTCCTCTCAGTCTGTTCTCCTCTCAGTCTGTTCTCCTCTCAGTCTGTTCTCTCTCTCAGTCTGTTCTCCCTCCTCAGCCTGTGTTCTCCTCTCCAGTCTGTTCTCCTCTCAGTCTGTTCTCCTCTCAGAATGTTCTCCTCTCAGTCTGTTCTCCTCTCAGATCTGTTCTCCTCTCAGTCTGTTCTCCCTCTCAGTCTGTTCTCACTCTCAGTCATGTTCTCCTCTCAGTCTGT
>NW_026278730.1:0-9168 GCF_023373465.1 Oncorhynchus keta | reverse complement strand
GGGCGATCTACAGAGGAGACAGAGAGGGGTCAATACCTCATCTAGCTGGGCTATCTACAGAGAGACAGAGAGGGTCTATACCTCATCTAGCTGGGCGATCTACAGAGAGACAGAGGGTCTAGTACACCTCATCTAGCTGGGCGATCTACAGAGAGACAGAGGGTCTATACCTCATCTAGCTGGGCTATCTACAGAGGGACAGAGAGGTCAATACCTCATCTAGCTGGGCGATCTACAGAGAGACAGAGAGGGTCTATACCTCATCTAGCTGGGCGATCTACAGAGAGACAGAAGGGTCATACCTCATCTAGCTGGGCGATCTACAGAGAAGACAGAGAGGGTCAATACCTCATCTAGCTGGGCGATCTACAGAGAGACAGAGAGGGTCTATACCTCATCTAGCTGGGCGATCTACAGAGAGACAGAGAGGGTCTATAATATACCTCATCGAGCTGGGCGATCTACAGAGAGACAGAGAGGGTCTATAATATACCTCATCGAGCTGGGCGATCTACAGAGAAGACAGAGAGGGTCTATACCTCATCTAGCTGGGCGATCTACAGAGAGACAGAGAGGGTCTATACTATACCTCATCTAGCTGGAGCGATCTACAGAGAGACAGAGAGGGTCTATAACCTCATCGAGCTGGGCGATCTACAGAGAGACAGAGAGGTCTATACCTCATCTAGCTGGGCTATCTACAGAGAAGACAGAGAGGGTCTATACCTCATCTAGCTGGGCGATCTACAGAGAGACAGAGAGGGTCTATACCTCATCTAGCTGGGCGATCTACAGAGAGACAGAGAGGGTCTATACCTCATCTAGCTGGGCGATCTACAGAGAGACAGAGAGGGTCTATACCTCATCTAGCTGGGCGATCTACAGAGAGACAGAGAGGGTCTATACCTCATCTAGCTGGGCGATCTACAGAGAGACAGAGAGGGTCAATACCTCATCTAGCTGGGCGATCTACAGAGAGACAGAGAGGGTCTATACCTCATCTAGCTGGGCTATCTACAGAGAGACAGAGAGGGTCTATAATATACCTCATCGAGCTGGGCGATCTACAGAGAGACAGAGAGGGTCTATAATATACCTCATCGAGCTGGGCGATCTACAGAGAGACAGAGAGGGTCTATAATATACCTCATCGAGCTGGGCGATCTACAGAGAGACAGAGAGGGTCTATACCTCATCTAGCTGGGCTATCTACAGAGAGACAGAGAGGTCTATAATATACCTCATCGAGCTGGGCGATCTACAGAGAGACAGAGAGGGTCTATACCTCATCTAGCTGGGCGATCTACAGAGAGACAGAGAGGGTCTATACCTCATCTAGCTGGGCGATCTACAGAGAGACAGAGAGGGGTCTATACCTCATCTAGCTGGGCGATCTACAGAGAGACAGAGGGTCTATACCTCATCTAGCTGGGCGATCTACAGAGAGACAGAGAGGGTCTATACCTCATCTAGCTGGGCGATCTACAGAGAGACAGAGAGGGTCAATACCTCATCTAGCTGGGCTATCTACAGAGAGACAGAGAGGGTCAATACCTCATCTAGCTGGGCGATCTACAGAGAGACAGAGAGGGTCTATACCTCATCTAGCTGGGCGATCTACAGAGAGACAGAGAGGGTCAATACCTCATCTAGCTGGGCGATCTACAGAGAGACAGAGGGTCTATACCTCATCTAGCTGGGCTATCTACAGAGAGACAGAGAGGGTCTATACCTCATCTAGCTGGGCGATCTACAGAGAGACAGAGAGGGTCTATACCTCATCTAGCTGGGCGATCTACAGAGAGACAGAGAGGGTCAATACCTCATCTAGCTGGGCTATCTACAGAGAGACAGAGGGTCAATACCTCATCTAGCTGGGCGATCTACAGAGAGACAGAGAGGTCTATACCTCATCTAGCTGGGCGATCTACAGAGAGACAGAGAGGGTCTATACCTCATCTAGCTGGGCGATCTACAGAGAGACAGAGAGGGTCAATACCTCATCTAGCTGGGCGATCTACAGAGAGACAGAGAGGGTCTATACCTCATCTAGCTGGGCGATCTACAGAGAGACAGAGAGGGTCTATACCTCATCTAGCTGGGCGATCTACAGAGAGACAGAGAGGGTCTATACCTCATCTAGCTGGGCGATCTACAGAGAGACAGAGAGGGTCTATACCTCATCTAGCTGGGCGATCTACAGAGAGACAGAGAGGGTCAATACCTCATCTAGCTGGGCGATCTACAGAGAGACAGAGAGGGTCAATACCTCATCTAGCTGGGCGATCTACAGAGAGACAGAGAGGGTCAATACCTCATCTAGCTGGGCTATCTACAGAGAGACAGAGAGGGTCTATACCTCATCTAGCTGGGCTATCTACAGAGAGACAGAGAGGGTCAATACCTCATCTAGCTGGGCGATCTACAGAGAGACAGAGAGGGTCAATACCTCATCTAGCTGGGCGATCTACAGAGAGACAGAGAGGGTCAATACCTCATCTAGCTGGGCGATCTACAGAGAGACAGAGAGGGTCTATACCTCATCTAGCTGGGCGATCTACAGAGAGACAGAGAGGGTCTATACCTCATCTAGCTGGGCGATCTACAGAGAGACAGAGAGGGTCATAATATACCTCATCTAGCTGGGCGATCTACAGAGAGACAGAGAGGGTCAATACCTCATCTAGCTGGGCGATCTACAGAGAGACAGAGAGGGTCTATACCTCATCTAGCTGGGCGATCTACAGAGAGACAGAGAGGGTTTATACCTCATCTAGCTGGGCGATCTACAGAAAGACAGAGAGGGTTTATACCTCATCTAGCTGGGCGATCTACAGAGAGACAGAGAGGGTCTATACCTCATCTAGCTGGGCGATCTACAGAGAGACAGAGAGGGTCTATACCTCATCTAGCTGGGCGATCTACAGAGAGACAGAGAGGGTCTATACCTCATCTAGCTGGGCGATCTACAGAGAGACAGAGAGGGTCTATACCTCATCTAGCTGGGCGATCTACAGAAAGACAGAGAGGGTCTATACCTCATCTAGCTGGGCTATGTACAGAGAGACAGAGAGGGTCAATACCTCATCTAGCTGGGCTATCTACAGAGAGACAGAGAGGGTCTATACCTCATCTAGCTGGGCTATCTACAGAGAGACAGAGAGGGTCAATACCTCATCTAGCTGGGCTATCTACAGAGAGACAGAGAGGGTCAATACCTCATCTAGCTGGGCGATCTACAGAGAGACAGAGAGGGTCTATAATATCCTCATCTAGCTGGGCGATCTACAGAGAGACAGAGAGGGTCTATACCTCATCTAGCTGGGCGATCTACAGAGAGACAGAGAGGGTCTATACCTCATCTAGCTGGGCGATCTACAGAGAGACAGAGAGGGTCTATACCTCATCTAGCTGGGCGATCTACAGAGAGACAGAGAGGGTCTATACCTCATCTAGCTGGGCGATCTACAGAGAGACAGAGAGGGTCTATACCTCATCTAGCTGGGCTATCTACAGAGAGACAGAGAGGGTCAATACCTCATCGAGCTGGGCGATCTACAGAGAGACAGAGAGGGTCTATAATATACCTCATCTAGCTGGGCGATCTACAGAGAGACAGAGAGGGTCTATACCTCATCTAGCTGGGCGATCTACAGAGAGACAGAGAGGGTTTATACCTCATCTAGCTGGGCGATCTACAGAGAGACAGAGAGGGTCAATACCTCATCTAGCTGGGCGATCTACAGAGAGACAGAGAGGGTCTATACCTCATCTAGCTGGGCGATCTACAGAGAGACAGAGAGGGTCAATACCTCATCTAGCTGGGCGATCTACAGAGAGACAGAGAGGGTCTATACCTCATCGAGCTGGGCGATCTACAGAGAGACAGAGAGGGTCTATACCTCATCTAGCTGGGCGATCTACAGAGAGACAGAGGGTCTATACCTCATCTAGCTGGGCTATCTACAGAGAGACAGAGAGGGTCTATACCTCATCTAGCTGGGCGATCTACAGAGAGACAGAGAGGGTCTATATACCTCATCTAGCTGGGCGATCTACAGAGAGACAGAGAGGGTCTATACCTCATCTAGCTGGGCGATCTACAGAGAGACAGAGAGGGTCTATAATATACCTCATCTAGCTGGGCGATCTACAGAGAGACAGAGAGGGTCAATACCTCATCTAGCTGGGCTATCTACAGAGAGACAGAGAGGGTCTATACCTCATCTAGCTGGGCTATCTACAGAGAGACAGAGAGGGTCAATACCTCATCTAGCTGGGCGATCTACAGAGAGACAGAGGGTCTATACCTCATCTAGCTGGGCGATCTACAGAGAGACAGAGAGGGTCAATACCTCATCTAGCTGGGCTATCTACAGAGAGACAGAGAGGGTCTATACCTCATCTAGCTGGGCTATCTACAGAGAGACAGAGAGGGTCTATACCTCATCTAGCTGGGCGATCTACAGAGAGACAGAGAGGTCTATACCTCATCTAGCTGGGCGATCTACAGAGAGACAGAGAGGGTCAATACCTCATCTAGCTGGGCGATCTACAGAGAGACAGAGAGGGTCTATACCTCATCTAGCTGGGCTATCTACAGAGAGACAGAGAGGGTCTATACCTCATCTAGCTGGGCGATCTACAGAGAGACAGAGGGTCTATACCTCATCTAGCTGGGCGATCTACAGAGAGACAGAGGGTCTATACCTCATCTAGCTGGGCGATCTACAGAGAGACAGAGAGGTCAATACCTCATCTAGCTGGGCGTCTACAGAGAGACAGAGAGGGTCTATACCTCATCTAGCTGGGCGATCTACAGAGAGACAGAGAGGGTCAATACCTCATCTAGCTGGGCGATCTACAGAGAGACAGAGAGGGTCTATACCTCATCTAGCTGGGCAATCTACAGAGAGACAGAGAGGTCTATACCTCATCGAGCTGGGCGATCTACAGAGAGACAGAGGGTCTATACCTCATCGAGCTGGGCTATCTACAGAGAGACAGAGGGTCTATACCTCATCTAGCTGGGCGATCTACAGAGAGACAGAGGGTCTATACCTCATCGAGCTGGGCGATCTACAGAGAGACAGAGAGGGTCAATACCTCATCTAGCTGGGCTATCTACAGAGAGACAGAGGGGGTCAATACCTCATCTAGCTGGGCGATCTACAGAGAGACAGAGAGGGTCAATACCTCATCTAGCTGGGCGATCTACAGAGAGACAGAGAGGGTCAATACCTCATCTAGCTGGGCGATCTACAGAGAGACAGAGAGGGTCTATACCTCATCTAGCTGGGCGATCTACAGAGAGACAGAGAGGGTCTATACCTCATCTAGCTGGGCGATCTACAGAGAGACAGAGAGGGTCTATACCTCATCTAGCTGGGCGATCTACAGAGAGACAGAGAGGGTCTATACCTCATCTAGCTGGGCGATCTACAGAGAGACAGAGAGGGTTTATAATATACCTCATCTAGCTGGGCAATCTACAGAGAGACAGAGAGGGTCAATACCTCATCTAGCTGGGCGATCTACAGAGAGACAGAGAGGGTCTATAATATACCTCATCTAGCTGGGCTATCTACAGAGAGACAGAGAGGGTCTATACCTCATCTAGCTGGGCGATCTACAGAGAGACAGAGAGGGTTTATACCTCATCTAGCTGGGCGATCTACAGAGAGACAGAGAGGGTCTATACCTCATCTAGCTGGGCTATCTACAGAAAGACAGAGAGGGTCTATACCTCATCTAGCTGGGCGATCTACAGAGAGACAGAGAGGGTCTATACCTCATCTAGCTGGGCGATCTACAGAGAGACAGAGAGGGTCTATACCTCATCTAGCTGGGCGATCTACAGAGAGACAGAGAGGGTCTATACCTCATCTAGCTGGGCGATCTACAGAGAGACAGAGAGGGTCTATACCTCATCTAGCTGGGCGATCTACAGAGAGACAGAGAGGGTCTATACCTCATCTAGCTGGGCGATCTACAGAGAGACAGAGAGGGTCTATACCTCATCTAGCTGGGCGATCTACAGAGAGACAGAGAGGGTCTATACCTCATCTAGCTGGGCTATCTACAGAGAGACAGAGAGGGTCAATACCTCATCTAGCTGGGCTATCTACAGAGAGACAGAGAGGGTCTATACCTCATCTAGCTGGGCTATCTACAGAGAGACAGAGAGGGTCAATACCTCATCTAGCTGGGCTATCTACAGAGAGACAGAGAGGGTCAATACCTCATCTAGCTGGGCGATCTACAGAGAGACAGAGAGGGTCTATACCTCATCTAGCTGGGCGATCTACAGAGAGACAGAGAGGGTCTATACCTCATCTAGCTGGGCGATCTACAGAGAGACAGAGAGGGTCTATACCTCATCTAGCTGGGCGATCTACAGAGAGACAGAGAGGGTCTATACCTCATCTAGCTGGGCGATCTACAGAGAGACAGAGAGGGTCTATACCTCATCTAGCTGGGCTATCTACAGAGAGACAGAGAGGGTCAATACCTCATCGAGCTGGGCGATCTACAGAGAGACAGAGAGGGTCTATAATATACCTCATCTAGCTGGGCGATCTACAGAGAGACAGAGAGGGTCTATACCTCATCTAGCTGGGCGATCTACAGAGAGACAGAGAGGGTTTATACCTCATCTAGCTGGGCGATCTACAGAGAGACAGAGAGGTCAATACCTCATCTAGCTGGGCTATCTACAGAGAGACAGAGAGGGTCTATACCTCATCTAGCTGGGCGATCTACAGAGAGACAGAGAGGGTCAATACCTCATCTAGCTGGGCGATCTACAGAGAGACAGAGAGGGTCTATACCTCATCGAGCTGGGCGATCTACAGAGAGACAGAGAGGGTCTATACCTCATCTAGCAGGGCGATCTACAGAGAGACAGAGGGTCTATACCTCATCTAGCTGGGCTATCTACAGAGAGACAGAGAGGGTCTATACCTCATCTAGCTGGGCGATCTACAGAGAGACAGAGAGGGTCTATAATATACCTCATCTAGCTGGGCGATCTACAGAGAGACAGAGAGGGTCTATAATATACCTCATCGAGCTGGGCGATCTACAGAGAGACAGAGAGGGTCTATAATATACCTCATCTAGCTGGGCTATCTACAGAGAGACAGAGAGGGTCTATACCTCATCTAGCTGGGCGATCTACAGAGAGACAGAGAGGGTCTATAATATACCTCATCTAGCTGGGCGATCTACAGAGAGACAGAGGGTCTATACCTCATCTAGCTGGGCGATCTACAGAGAGACAGAGAGGGTCTATAATATACCTCATCGAGCTGGGCGATCTACAGAGAGACAGAGAGGGTCTATAATATACCTCATCTAGCTGGGCGATCTACAGAGAGACAGAGGGTCTATACCTCATCTAGCTGGGCGATCTACAGAGAGACAGAGGGTCTATACCTCATCTAGCTGGGCGATCTACAGAGAGACAGAGAGGGTCTATACCTCATCTAGCTGGGCTATCTACAGAGAGACAGAGAGGGTCAATACCTCATCTAGCTGGGCGATCTACAGAGAGACAGAGGGTCTATACCTCATCTAGCTGGGCTATCTACAGAGAGACAGAGAGGTCAATACCTCATCTAGCTGGGCGATCTACAGAGAGACAGAGAGGGTCTATACCTCATCTAGCTGGGCGATCTACAGAGAGACAGAGAGGGTCTATAATATACCTCATCTAGCTGGGCTATCTACAGAGAGACAGAGAGGGTCAATACCTCATCTAGCTGGGCTATCTACAGAGAGACAGAGAGGGTCTATACCTCATCTAGCTGGGCGATCTACAGAGAGACAGAGAGGGTCAATACCTCATCTAGCTGGGCGATCTACAGAGAGCAGAGAGGGTCTAATATCCTCATCTAGCTGGGCGATCTACAGAGACAGAGAGGGTCTGTACCTCATCTAGCTGGGCGATCTACAGAGAGACAGAGAGGGTCATACCTCATCTAGCTGGGCTATCTACAGAGAGACAGAGAGGGTCAATACCTCATCTAGCTGGGCTATCTACAGAGAGACAGAGAGGGTCTATACCTCATCTAGCTGGGCGATCTACAGAGACAGAGAGGTCTATATACCTTCATCTAGCTGGGCGATCTACAGAGAGACAGAGAGGGTCAATACCTCATCTAGCTGGGCGATCTACAGAGAGACAGAGAGGGTCTATACCTCATCTAGCTGGGCGATCTACAGAGAGACAGAGAGGGTCTATACCTCATCTAGCTGGGCGATCTACGAGAGACAGAGGGTCTATACCTCATCTAGCTGGGCGATCTACAGAGAGACAGAGAGGTCTATACCTCATCTAGCTGGGCGATCTACAGAGAGACAGAGAGGGTCTATACCTCATCTAGCTGGGCTATCTACAGAGAGACAGAGAGGGTCTATACCTCATCTAGCTGGGCGATCTACAGAGAGACAGAGGGTCTATACCTCATCTAGCTGGGCGATCTACAGAGAGACAGAGAGGGTCAATACCTCCATCCGAGCTGGAGCGTCTACAGAGAGACAGAGAGGGTCTATACCTCATCTAGCTGGGCGATCTACAGAGAGACAGAGAGGGTCTATAATATACCTCATCTAGCTGGGCGATCTACAGAGAGACAGAGAGGGTCTATACCTCATCTAGCTGGGCGATCTACAGAGAGACAGAGAGGGTCTATACCTCATCTAGCTGGGCTATCTACAGAGAGACAGAGAGGGTCTATAATATACCTCATCTAGCTGGGCGATCTACAGAGAGACAGAGAGGGTCTATACCTCATCTAGCTGGGCTATCTACAGAGAGACAGAGAGGGTCTATAAATCTCTCATCTAGCTGGGCGATCTACAGAGAGACAGAGGGTCTATACCTCATCTAGCTGGGCGATCTACAGAGAGACAGAGAGGTCTATACCTCATCTAGCTGGGCGATCTACAGAGAGACAGAGAGGGTCATACCTCATCTAGCTGGGCTATCTACAGAGAGACAGAGAGGGTCTATACCTCATCTAGCTGGGCGATCTACAGAGAGACAGAGAGGTCTATACCTCATCTAGCTGGGCGATCTACAGAGAGACAGAGAGGGTCTGTACCCTCATCTAGCTGGGCGATCTACAGAGAGACAGAGAGGGTCTATACCTCATCTAGCTGGGC
>NW_026278729.1:0-2642 GCF_023373465.1 Oncorhynchus keta | reverse complement strand
GGGCGATCTACAGAGAGACAGAGAGGGTCTATACCTCATCCTAGCTGGGCGATCTACAGAGAGACAGAGAGGGTCTATACCTCATCTAGCTGGGCGATCTACAGAGAGACAGAGAGGGTCTATACCTCATCTAGCTGGGCTATCTACAGAGAGACAGAGAGGGTCAATACCTCATCTAGCTGGGCGATCTACAGAGAGACAGAGAGGGTCTATACCTCATCTAGCTGGGCGATCTACAGAGAGACAGAGAGGGTCTATACCTCATCTAGCTGGGCGAT
Source organism: Oncorhynchus keta (assembly GCF_023373465.1). NCBI lineage: Eukaryota > Metazoa > Chordata > Actinopteri > Salmoniformes > Salmonidae > Oncorhynchus > Oncorhynchus keta. Next base: position 2,364 of record NW_026278729.1, on the reverse strand, counting down.
CTACAGAGAGACAGAGAGGGTCAATACCTCATCTAGCTGGGCGATCTACAGAGAGACAGAGAGGGTCTATACCTCATCTAGCTGGGCGATCTACAGAGAGACAGAGAGGGTCTATACCTCATCTAGCTGGGCGATCTACAGAGAGGGTCTATACCTCATCTAGCTGGGCTATCTACAGAGAGACAGAGAGGGTCTATACCTCATCTAGCTGGGCGATCTACAGAGAGACAGAGAGGGTCTATACCTCATCTAGCTGGGCGATCTACAGAGAGACAGAGAGGGTCTATACCTCATCTAGCTGGGCGATCTACAGAGAGACAGAGAGGGTCTATACCTCATCTAGCTGGGCTATCTACAGAGAGACAGAGAGGGTCTATACCTCATCTAGCTGGGCGATCTACAGAGAGACAGAGAGGGTCAATACCTCATCTAGCTGGGCTATCTACAGAGAGACAGAGAGGGTCAATACCTCATCTAGCTGGGCGATCTACAGAGAGACAGAGAGGGTGACCTCATCTAGCTGGGCGATCTACAGAGACAGAGGGCGACCTCATCTAGCTGGGCTATCTACAGAGACAGAGGGCGACCTCATCTAGCTGGGCCATCTACAGAGACAGAGGGCGACCTCATCTAGCTGGGCCATCTACAGAGACAGAGGGCGACCTCATCTAGCTGGGCCATCTACAGAGACAGAGGGTGAACTCATCTAGCTGGGCTATCTACAGAGACAGAGGGTGATCTCATCTAGCTGGGCTATCTACAGAGACAGAGGGCGACCTCATCTAGCTGGGCTATCTACAGAGAGACAGAGAGGGTTTATACCTCATCTAGCTGGGCGATCTACAGAGAGACAGAGAGGGTGACCTCATCTAGCTGGGCTATCTACAGAGACAGAGGGTGACCTCATCTAGCTGGGCCATCTACAGAGACAGAGGGTGAACTCATCTAGCTGGGCTATCTACAGGGACAGAGGGTGACCTCATCTAGCTGGGCTATCTACAGAGACAGAGGGTGAACTCATCTAGCTGGGCTATTTACAGAGTCAGAGGGTGACCTCATCTAGCTGGGCTATCTACAGAGACAGAGGGTGACCTCATCTAGCTGGGCCATCTACAGAGACAGAGGGTGAACTCATCTAGCTGGGCTATCTACAGGGACAGAGGGTGACCTCATCTAGCTGGGCTATCTACAGAGACAGAGGAGTGACCTCATCTGAGCTGGGCTATCTACAGAGACAGAGGGCGACCTCATCTAGCTGGGCTATCTACAGAGACAGAGAGGGTGACCTCATCTAGCTGGGCTATCTACAGAGACAGAGGAGTGACCTCATCTAGCTGGGCCATCTACAGAGACAGAGGGTGAACTCATCTAGCTGGGCTATCTACAGGGACAGAGGAGTGACCTCATCTAGCTGGGCTATCTACAGAGACAGAGGGTGAACTCATCTAGCTGGGCTATTTACAGAGTCAGAGGGTGACCTCATCTAGCTGGGCTATCTACAGAGACAGAGGGTGACCTCATCTAGCTGGGCCATCTACAGAGACAGAGGGTGACCTCATCTAGCTGGGCTATCTACAGGGACAGAGGGTGACCTCATCTAGCTGGGCTATCTACAGAGACAGAGGGCGACCTCATCTAGCTGGGCTATCTACAGGGACAGAGGGCGACCTCATCTAGCTGGGCTATCTACAGGGACAGAGGGCGACCTCATCTAGCTGGGCTATCTACAGAGACAGAGGGCGACCTCATCTAGCTGGGCTATCTACAGAGACAGAGGGCGACCTCATCTAGCTGGGCTATCTACAGAGACAGAGGGCGACCTCATCTAGCTGGGCTATCTACAGAGACAGAGGGCGACCTCATCTAGCTGGGCTATCTACAGAGAGGGTGATACTAACCTCATCTACAGGGACAGAGGGTTACCTCATCTAGCTGGGCTATCTACAGAGAGGGTGATACTGACCTCATCTACAGGGACAGAGGGTTACCTCATCTAGCTGGGCTATCTACAGAGATAGAGGGTGATCTCATCTAGCTGGGCTATCTACAGAGAGACAGAGGGTGACCTCATCTAGCTGGGCTATTTACAGAGACAGAGGGCGACCTCATCTAGCTGGGCTATCTACAGAGAGACAGAGGGCGACCTCATCTAGCTGGGCTATCTACAGAGAGGGTGATACTGACCTCATCTACAGGGACAGAGGGTGGTACTGACCTCATCTACAGGGACAGAGGGTGGTACTGACCTCATCTACAGGGACAGAGGGTGGTACTGACCTCATCTACAGGGACAGAGGGTGGTACTGACCTCATCTACAGGGACAGAGGGTGATACTGACCTCATCTACAGGGACAGAGGGTGAT
>NW_026278728.1:30000-42962 GCF_023373465.1 Oncorhynchus keta | reverse complement strand
AGACAGACAGACAGACAGACAGACAGACAGACAGACAGACAGACAGGTCTGGTGACACTACTACTGAGACATAAGCTACACATCCAGATTGTCTGTGAATATCACAGTAAATTCAATACCGTGACAATTAAAACACCATCTCTGTATTCCTGTTGCTCTGAAAGTATGTCCCACACAATATCAGGGTGGATATCAGGTGGATATCAGTGGATATCGGGTGGATATCAGGGTGGATTTCGGGGTGATATCAGAGTGGATATCAGGTGATATCAGGGGTGATTCGGTGATATCAGGCTGATATCAGGTGATCACGCGTCAGGAGTGACTCAGGGTGACATATCAGGTGTAAACATCAGGTGTGAATATCAGCGTGTGATATCAGGTGATATCAGGGCACTAGCATATCAGGGTGACATCAGGTGGATATCAGGTGGATATCAGGTGATATCGGGTGGATACTGTGTGAATGTACGCGGGATATCAGGGTGGACATCAGGGTGGACATCGGGCAGATGTCATGTGCGTGGATATCAGGTGAACATCAGGTGATATCAGGGTGGATAATCGTGCGATATCAGGTGCATAGTGACACTGTGTGATACTGCATGGTGGATATCAGGGTGGATATCAGGGACATCAGGGTGATATCAGGTGGTGAATATCAGGTGGATATCAGGTGGTAGACAGTCAGCAGGTGACATCAGGTGACATCAGAGGCTGATACAGGGTGAGCATCAGGCAGATGATCAGTAACATGCAGGTAATATCAGGGGGCAGATACAGTGAATCGGTGATATCAGGAGCGATATCGGGGTAGATATCGTGCGGTGCATACCATCAGGGTGACATCAGGTGGGCATCAGGTGATATCAGGCAGATACAGGGTGACAACAGCGCCGGACTGGTGCAGAAGACATCAGGCAGACATCAGGTGCGGATATCTGCGAAGCGGATATCAGGCAGATATGTGAGGCACTGATATCAGGTGGATATCAGGGGTGGATATCAGGCTGATATCAGGGATGGACATCAGTGTGATATCACGGTAAGATGATCAGTGTGCAGTGGACACTGTCGCGCAGACATCCAGGTGAGACTCAGTGACACTGTGTGACATCAGGTGATATCAGTGATACTGTGGTGGATATCAGGGGTAGATGATCAGGGCGGATATCAGGGGTAGATATCAGGGTGGACTCAGGCGTGATACCGGCAGACATCAGTGCTGTGATATCGGGGTAGACATCAGGGTGGATACAACAGTGCGGATATCTAAGGTGACATCAGGTGATAATACAAGTTGACGAATCGGGTGCAGAATAACAGAGTGACATCGGTGTGAACATCAGGCAAAAGATATCAGGCGTGATATCAGGGTAGGCACATCAGGGGCAGGCATCAGGTGGATATCAGGGCGGACATCAGGCCGATAAGTGGAGGGGCGAACATCAGGTGAGACACCAGGGTGGACATCAGGGGTGAACATCAGGTGGATCACCTGACATCAGGTCATACATCAGTGTGAACAGGCAGGTGAACATCAGGGGTGGATTTCGGGGTGGACATCAGGGTGGATATCAGGTAGACATCATGGCAGACATCAAAGTGGATGTCGTATGACATCAGGCAGATATCAGGGTGATATCAGGTGACATCAGGGCTGACATCAGTGCAGACATCAGGTGCAGACATCAGTGGTGGACACCGGGGCGGATAATCAGGTGCCAACATCAGGTGATATCAGGTGATACTGTGCACGCTGAACATCAGGTGCATTCCAGGCAGACATCAGGTGATACTCAGGGCAAGAACCACTCAAAGTGGATATCACGGCTGTGACACACTGTGGCAGACACTCGTGGCACGACTGTGTGATCAAGGCGTGACCTCATCGTGGGGCGGATAATCGGGTGATCATCGGAAAATGACATGATCGGGCAATGATATCAAAGGTGATTTGTGCACGTGGTGTTACATCATGCTGGCTGAATCGTGGCAAGGTGATATCAGTGTGACACTGCAGAATATCAGGGGTGTGATACTGAGGGACGACCTATCAGGGTGGATATCAGGGTGGATGACGCGGGTGAATGTCAGGGTAGACATCAGGGGTGACATCAGGGTGACAATCAGTGACACGTGATGATCAGGTAGATATGTGCAGGGGTGAGATATCAGGGGTGGACATCAGGTGATATCAGGGTGAACATCAGGGGTGGATATCAGGGTGAACATCAGGCGTGATATCAGGGTGGACATCAGGTGACTATCAGGTGAACTATCGTGCTGGATATCAGGGTGGATATCAGTGAGATATCAGGGTGGATATCAGGGTGGATATCAGGGTGACATCAGGTGAACATCAGTGAACACTCAGGCAGATATCAGGTGGATATCAGGTGAACATCAGGTGACATCAGGGGTAAGGATAATCGAGAAGTGGATACTGTGGTAGATATCAGGGTGGATATCAGGTGACATCAGGGTGACATCAGGTGATACTGCAGTGATCGCGTGATATCGGGTAGATATCACAGGGTGGACATCAGGGGTAGACATCAGGGCAGACATCAGGGCAGAGCATCAGGCAGATGATCAGTGATCTATCAGGCGATATCAGGGGGACATACGGCAGATGACATGCGGGTGACATCAGGTGAGATCACGGGCAGATATCAGGGTGGATCATCGAGGGTGGATATCAGGGGTGGATATCAGGTGACATATCACGGTAGACATCAGGCGGACATCACGGTGAGACATCAGGCAGACACCTGTGCGGATATCAGGACAGATACATCAGGGACGATCAGCGACATCAGGTGGATATCAGGGATAGATATCAGGTGATACATCAGGGGTGAATATCAGGGGTAGATACTCAGTGTGAATATTGCACAGGTGAGATCATGGGTGGACATCAGGCAGATATCTAGGTGGTAGAATGATCAGTGGTGATATCAGTGATATCAGGTGATACTGTGGTGATATCAGGTGATGATCAGGTGAATATCAGGTGGATATCGTAAGAGATGACATCAGGTGGATACTGTGGTGACATCAGGGGTGGATATCAGGGGTGGACATCAGGTGAACGTGAACATCGGGGTAAGATATAAAGGTGACATCAGGGTGAATATCAGCAACATCAGGGCGATATCAGGTGGACATCAGGGCGTGGTGGATATCAGGGCGATATCAGGTGACATCAGGGGTGGACATCAGGGTGGACATCAGGGCAGACATCAGGGGTGAACATCAGGGGTGGATACAAGGGGTGACATCAGGTGTGACATCAGGTGGATATCAAGGGTGGATATCAGGTGAGACATCAGGGTGACTATCAGGTGGACATCAGGGTGGACATCAGGGAAGTGAATATCAGTGGCAGATATCAGAGGTGAACATCAGGGTGACATCAGTGAATACATCAGGGGTGAACATCAGTGGGTGGACATCAGGGTGGATAATCAGGTGGACATCAGGGTGGATATCAGGTGACATCAGGATCATCAGGGTGAATTTCAGGGTGAATCATCAGGGTGGATATCAGGGTGATACTGCGTGGATATCAGGGGTGGATATCAGTGGAGATCAGGTGAATATCAGGTGATATAAGGTGTGACATCGGGGTGGATATCAGTGACATCAGGTGACATCGTGCAGATATCAAGGGTGAATATCAGGGGTGGATATCAGGGTGAATATCATGGTGAATACTAGAGTGACATCAAGGGTGAATATCAGGGGTGGATACTCAGGGTGACACCATGGTGATCAGTGTGGATACTCAGGGGTAGATACTGTGGTAGACATCAGGGTGGACATCAGGGTGGATAATCAGGTGACACGTGGTAGATATCAGAAGGTGAGACATCAGGGGTGGATATCAGGGTGGACATCATGTGTGGATATCAGGTGGACATCAGGGTGAATACATCAGTGACAGCTGGATGACATCAGGGGAAGTGAACATCAGTGGATAACGTGAGATATCAGGTGAACATCAGGGTGGACATCAGGTGAATATCAGGGTGGATATCAGGGTGGATACTCCAGTAGAATATCAGAGGGTGACATCAGGGGTGAGATATCAGGGTAGATATCAGGTAGATATCAGGTGACATCAGGGCAGATATCAGGTAGATATCAGGGGTGGACATCAGGTAGATATCAGGAGTGAGATATCAGGTCAGATATCAGGGGTAGATATCAGGGTGGATATCAGGTGACATCAGGTGATACTCAGGTGATACGGGGTGAATATCAGAGTGATACTCGGGTAGATATCAGGGCAGACATCAGGGGTAGATATCAGGGTAGATATCAGGGCAGATATCGAGGTGGACATCAGGGTGGATATCAGTGGTAGATATCAGGTGGATATCGAGGTAGATATCAGGGGTGGATATCAGGGTGGATATCAGGGTAGATATCAGGTGTGGATCTCGGTGGGTGGATATCAGGGTGGATATCGAGGTGGATATCAGGGGTGGATATCGGGGGTAGATATCAGGGTGGATATCAGTGGTAGACATCAGGTGTAGATATCAGGGTAGATATCAGGGGTGGATATCAGGGTGGATATCAGGGTAGATATCAGGGCAGATATCAGAGTGAATATACGAGTGGTAGATATCAGGTGATATCATGAGTGTGGATATCAGGGTAGACATCAGGGTAGATATCAGGGTGGACATCAGGGGTGGATATCAGGGTGGATATCGGGCGGATATCAGGTGGATATCAGGGGTGGATATCAGGTGGATATCAGGTGGATATCAGGGGTGGATATCAGGGTGGATATCAGGTGGATATCAGGGGTGGATATCAGGGTGTGATATCGAGGTGAATATCAGGGATGGATATCGGATACGTGTGATATCAGAGTGATATCAGGGTGGATATCAGAGGTGGATATCAGGTGATATCAGGTGAATATCAGGGTGAATATCAGGGCGTAGGATATCAGTGGTGGATATCAGGGGTGGATATCAGGTGGATATCAGGGGTGATATCGTGGTGAATATCGGTGGATATCAGGGGTGAATATCAGGGGTGGATATCAGGGGTGGATATCAGGGGTGGATATCAGTGTGATATCAGGTGGATATCGGGTGGACATCGGGTAGATATCAGGGTGGACATCAGGGTGATATCAGGGGTAGACATCAGTGGTGGATATCAGGGGTAGATATCAGGTGGATATCAGGTGATATCGGGGGCAGATACAGTGATATCAGGTGACATCAGGCGTGGACATCGGAGTAGATATCAGTGGTGATATCAGATGGATACAGGCGTGATATCAGGGTGATACCGTGAGTGGACATCGGGGTAGATATCAGGTGGACATCAGGGTGAATATCAGGTGCGAGACATCAGGTAGACATCAGGTGTGGATATCAGTGTGACATCAGGAGTGGACATCGGGGGTAGATATCAGGGGCAGATATCAGGGGTGGATATCAGGGGTGGATATCAGGCGATACTCAGGTGATATCAGGTGACAGGGTGGATATCAGGTGACACGTGTGATATCGTGGCAGGTGGATATCAGGCAGACACTGTGTGATACTCAGGTGATATGGTGACATCGGTGATATCAGTGATATCAGGGTAGATATCAGGGACATCAGGTGGATATCAGGTAGATATCAGGGATATCGGGGCGATAGTGATCGTGACATCAGGGTGGATATCAGGCGGATATCAGTGATATCAGGTGAGCGTGATATCAGGTGGATATCAGGGTGACATCGGTAGATATCAGGGAGATATCAGGTGGATATCAGGGGTAGATATCAGGGTGACTCAGGTGATATCAGGGGTGAACATTGGGTAGATATCAGGGGTAGACATCAGGGTGAATATCAGGGTGATATCAGGGTGGATATCAGGGTGGATATCAGGGGTGGATATCAGGGGTGAATATCGGGGTGGATATCAGGGGTAGGTGAATATCAGGTGGATATCGGGGTGAATATCGGGAGTAGATATCAGGGGTAGATATCAGGGGTGGATATCAAGGAGGTGAATATCAGGGTGGATATCAGGGATGGATATCAGGGGTGGATATCGAGGGGTAGATATCAGGGTGGATATCAGGGGTGAATATCAGGGGTGGATATCAGGGGTGGATATCAGGGTGGATATCAGGGGTGAATATCAGGGGTGAATATCAGGGTGGATATCAGGGGTGGATATCAGGGGTGAATATCAGGGGTGGATATCAGGGGTGAATATCAGGAGGTAGATATCAGGGTGAATATCAGGGTTGATATCAGGGTGAATATCGAGGTGAATATCAGTGGTGGATATCAGGGGTAGATATCAGGGGTGAATATCAGGAGTGGATATCAGGGGTGGATATCAGGGTGGATATCAGGGTGGACATCAGGGTGAATATCAGGGGTGAATATCAGGGGTAAATATCAGAGTGGATATCAAAGGTAGATATCAGGAGTGGACATCAGGGCAGTGGATATCAAGGTGGATATCAGTGGGTGGATATCAGGAGTGAATATCAGGGTGGATATCAGGAGTGGAACATCAGGAGTGGATATCAGAGGTGGATATCGAGGTGAATATCGAGGTAGACATCAGGGAGTGAATATCAAGAGGTAGATATCAGAAGTGAGATATCAGAAGTGGATATCAAGAAGTGAATATCAAGGTGGATATCAAGAGTAGACTATCAGAAGTGGATATCAGAAGTGAATATCGAAGTGAATATCAGAGGTCAAATATCAGAGAGTGGATATCAGAGGTAGATATCAGGAGTAGATATCAAGGTAGATATCAGGGAGTGAATATCGAGGTAGATATCAGAGTGAATATCAGAGGTAGATATCAAGTGTAGATATCAGGGTGAGATATCAAGGTGAATATCAGGGTGGATATCAGAGGTGGATATCAGAGGTGAATATCAGGGGTGGATATCAGAGGTGAATATCAGGAGTGGATATCAGGGGTGGATATCAGGGGTGGATATCAGAGTAGAATATCAGAAGTAGATATCAGGAGTAGATATCAGAGTGAATCGTAGATATCGAAGTGAATATCAGGAGTAGATATCAAGGAGTGAGATATCAGAAGTGGATATCAGGAGTGGATATCAGGGGTGAATATCAAGAGTGAATATCAGAGTGGATATCAGGGGTGGATATCAGAGAGTAGAATATCAGGAGTGGATATCAGAGTGAATATCAAGGGTGGATATCAGAGAGTGAATATCAAAGTGGATATCAGGAGTGAGATATCAGAAGTGAATATCAAGGTAGATATCAAGTGGATATCAGGGGTGGATATCAGGAGTAGAATATCAGGAGTGGATATCAAAGTGGATATCGGAGTGAATATCAGGAGTGGATATCAAGGTGAATATCAGAGGGTAGATATCAGAAGTGGATATCAGGGGTAGACATCAGGGGTAGATATCAGGAGTGAGATATCAGAGGTGGATATCAGGGGTGGATATCAGAGGTAGATATCAGAGGTAGATATCAGGAAGTGGATATCGGGGTAGATATCAGGAGTGAATATCAAGGTGGATATCAGGGAGTAGACATCAGAGTGGATATCAGGGAGTAGATATCAGAGGTGGATATCAGAGGTGGATATCGAAGTGAATATCAGGAAGTGGATATCAGGGAGTGAATATCAAGAGGTGGATATCGAAGTGGATATCAGAAGTGAGATATCAGAAGTGAGATATCAGGAGTAGATATCAGAAGTGAATATCAGAGAGTGAATATCGAAAGTGGAGATATCAGAGTGAGCATCGAGAGTGAATATCAGGGAGGTGAATATCAGGAGTGGATATCAGAAGTGAGATATCAAGGAGTGAGATATCAGAGGTAGATATCGAAGTGGATATCAGAAGTGGAATATCAGAAGTGAATATCAGAAGTGGATATCAGGAGTGGATATCGAAGTGGATATCAGGAGTGAATATCAGGAAGTGAATATCGAAGTGAATATCAGAGGTGGATATCGAAGTGAATATCAGGAGTGGATATCAGAAGTGGATATCAGAGAGTAGATATCAGGGAGTGGATATCAGGAGTGAATATCAGAAGTGGATATCAGAAGTGAATATCAGAGTGAATATCAGGAGTGAATATCAGAAGTGGAATATCAGAGTGAATATCAAGGGTAGAATATCAGAAGTGGATATCAGAAGTGAATATCAGAGGTAAATATCAGAGGTGGATATCAGGGAGTAGATATCAGAAGTGGATATCAGGAGTGGATATCAGAGGTAGATATCAGAGTGAATATCAGGAGTGAATATCAGAAGTGGATATCAGAAGTAGATATCAGAGTGGATATCAGAGGTGGATATCAGAGAGTGGATATCAAGGGTGGATATCAGGAAGTGGATATCGGAGGTAGATATCAGGGGTGGATATCAGGGGTGGATATCAGGGGTAGATATCAGGGTAGATATCAGAGGTGGATATCAGGAGTGGATATCAGGAGTGGATATCAGGGTAGATATCAGGGTAGATATCAGGAGTGGATATCAGGAGTGGATATCAGGGGTAGATATCAGGAGTGGATATCAGGGGTGGATATCAGAAGTGAATATCAGAGGTAGATATCAGAGTGGATATCAGAGGTGGATATCAGGAGTAGATATCAGGGTGGATATCAGGGTGGATATCAGGAGTGGATATCAGGAGTGGAATATCAGGGTGGATATCAGGGTGGACATATCAGGCAGATACTGTGGTGGACATCAGGTAGATATCAGGGTAGATATCAGGGGTGGACATTGTGGGTAGATATCAGGTAGACATCAGGGTGATGATTGTGGGGTGGACATTGTGGGTGGACATCAGGGTGGATACTTGTGTGGATATCAGGGTGAATATCGGGGGTGGATATCGGGGTGGGTGGATATCGGGGTGATATCGGGTGAATATCGGGGTAGATATCAGGGTAGATATCAGGTGGACATCGCGGTGAATATCAGGGTGATATCAGTTGATATCAGGGTGGACATGAGGGGGTGAATATCAGTACATTGTGGTGGATATCAGGGTGAATACTGGGGTGGATATCAGGGGGTAGAGACATCAGGGTAGATATCAGGGGTGAATAGCAGGGTGAATATCAGGGGTGGATATCAGGGGTGGATATCAGGGGAACATTGGGGTGGACACATCGGGGGAAGATCAGGGGTGGATTCATCAGAGGTGAATATCAGAGTTGATATCAGAAGTGAATATCAGAAGTGAATATCAGTGAGTGAATATCAGGAGGTAGATATCAGAAGTGAATATCGAAGTGAATATCAGGGTGGACATCAGGGTGAATATCAGGAGTGAATTTCGAGAGTAAATATCAGGAGTAGATATCAGAGTGGACATCAGGGAGTGAATATCAGAGTGGATATCGTAGGTAGATATCAGAGAGTGAATATCAGGAGTGGATATAAGAGTGAACATCAGAGGTGGATATCAGGAGTGGATATCAGAAGTGGATATCAGGGGTAGATATCAAGAGGTGGATATCAGAGGTGAATATCAGGGTGAATATCAAGAGTGAATATCAGAGAGTGGACTATCAGGGAGTGGATATCAGAGGTGGATATCAGGGGTGGACATCGAAGTGAATATCAGGAGGTGAATATCAGAGGTAGATATCAGAAGTGGACATCAAGGGTGAATATCGAAGTGGATATCGAGAGTGAATATCAAGTGAATATAAAGGTGGATATCAAGGTGAATATCAGAGTGAATATCGAGTGGATATCAGAGGTGGATATCAGAGTGAATATCAGGAGTGAGACATCAGAGGTGAATATCGAGGGGTGAATATCAGAAGTGGATATCGAAGTGGATATCAGAGGTGAATATCAGGAGTGAATATCAGGGAGTGGATATCAGGAGTGGATATCAGAGGTGAGATATCAGAGGTGGACATCAGGAGTGAATATCAGAGGTGGATATCAGGAGTAGATATCAGAAGTGGATATCGAGGTAGATATCAGAGTGGATATCAGAGTAGATATCAGGGGTGGATATCGGAGGTAGATATCAGAGTGAATATCAGGAGTTGAGATATCAGAAGTAGATATCAGAAGTGAATATCAGGAGTGGATATCAGAGTGAATATCAGGAGTGAATATCGAGGTAGATATCAAGAGTGAATATCGAGGAGTAGATATCAGGAGTAGACATCAGAGGTAGATATCAGGGCAGATATCAGTAGATATCAGGGGACATTGTGTGGATATCAGGGGTGGATATCAGGGGTAGACATCAGGGGTAGATATCAGGGGTGAATATCAGGGGTGGACATTGTGGGGTTAATATCATTGGGGTGGATTTCGGTGACATTGTGGTGAATATCGGGGTGAGATATCAGAGGTAGATATCGGGTAGACATTGTGTGATATCAGGTGGTATCAGGGGTGGATATCAGGTGATATCAGGGTGAACATCGGGGTGGATTTATCGTGGGTGGATATCAGGGTAGATATCACCCCATGATATCGGGGTAGACATTGTGTGGACATTTGTGTGTGAATATCAGGGGTGGATATCAGGGCAGATATCAGGGGTGGATATGAGGGGGTGAATATCAGGGTGGATATCAGGGGTGAATATCATAGTGGATATCAGGGGTGGACATCAGGGTGGATATCAGGGGTGAATAGCAGGGGTGAGATATCAGGGTGGATATCAGGGGTGGATATCAGGGGTGAATATCAGGGTGGATATCAGGGGTGAATATCAGGGGTAGATATCAAGAGCGTGAATATCAGGGGCTGAAATCAGGGTGAATGTAAATGTAAATATCAGTGGTGGATATCAGGGGTAGATATCAGGGTGAATATCAGGGGTGGATATCAGGGGTGGATATCAGGGGTGGGATATCAGATGGACATCAGGGGTGGATATCAGGGTGAATATCAGGGGTAAATATCAGGGTGGATATCAGGGTGGATATCAGGGTGGACATCAGGGGTGGATATCGGGTGGATATCGGGGTAGATATCAGGGGTGGATATCAGGGTGGATATAAGGGGTGGACATCAGTGGATATTGAGGGTGGATATCAGGGTGGATATCAGGGTGACATCAGGGGTGAACATCAGGGTGGATATCAGGGTGACATCAGGGGTGATATCAGGGTGGACATCAGGGGTGGATATCAGGGGTGATATCGGGGTGGATATCGGGGTAGATATAAAGGGTGGATATCAGGGGTGATATCAGGGTGGATATCAGGGGTGGATATCAGGGGTGGATATCAGGGTGAATATCAGGGGTGGACATCAGTGTGAATACGGGGTGAATATCAGGGGTGGATATCAGGGGTGGATATCAGGGGTGGATATCAGGGGTGAATATCAGGGGTGGATATCAGGGTGGATATCAGGGTGAATATCAGGGGTGGACATCAGGGGTGAATATCAGGGGTGGATATCAGGGGTAGATATCAGGGTGGACATCAGGGTAGATATCAGGGGTAGATATCAGGGGTAGATATCAGGGTGGATATCGGGGTAGATATTAGGTGGATATCAGGGTTAGATATCAGGGTAGATATCAGGGGTGGATATCAGGGGTGACATCAGGGGTGGATATCAGGTGGATATCGGGGTGGATATCAGGGTGGATATCGGGGGGTAGATATCAGGGGTAGACATCAGGGGTAGATATCAGGGTAGATATCAGGGGTAGATATCAGGGGTGGATATCAGGGGTGGATATCAGGGTAGATATCAGGGTGGATATCGGGGTAGATATCAGGGTGGATATCAGGGTGGATATCAGGGTAGATATCAGGGTGATCTCGGGGGTGGATATCAGGGGTGGATATCGGGGTGGATATCAGGTGATATCGGGGTAGATATCAGGGGTGGATATCAGGGGTAGACATCAGGGTAGATATCAGGGTAGATATCAGGGTGGATATCAGGGGTGGATATCAGGGGTAGATATCAGGGGTAGATATCAGGGGTGATATCGGGGGTAGATATCAGGGGTGGATATCAGGTGTGGATATCAGGGGTAGACATCAGGGGTAGATATCAGGGGTAGATATCAGGGTGGATATCGGGGTAGATATCAGGGGTGGATATCAGGGGTGGATATCAGGGGTGGATATCGGGGGTGGATATCAGGGTGGATATTGGTGGATATCAGGGTGGGGTGGACATCAGGTGGATATCAGGGTGAATATCAGGGGTGGATATCAGGTGGATATCAGGAAGTCGCTCTGGATAAGAGCGTGGAAATGACTCAAATGTAAATGTAAATGTAAATATCAGGGTGGATATCAGGGTGGATATCAGGGTGGATATCAGGGTAGATATCAGGGGTGGATATCAGGGGTGGATATCAGGGGTGGATATCAGGGGTGGATATCGGGTGGATATCAGGGTGGATATCAGGGGTGGATATCAGGGTGGATATCAGGGTAGATATCAGGGGTGGATATCAGGGGTGGGATATCAGGGGTGGATATCAGGGTGGATATCGGGTGATATCAGGGGTAGATATCAGGGTGGATAATATTCATAATATAATATATTCACCAGTTTAATACAATATATTCACTCAGTTTAATACAATATATTCACTCAGTTTAATACAGTATATTCACTCAGTTTAATACAGTATATTCACTCAGTTTAATACAGTCTATTCACTCAGTTTAATACAGTATATTCACTCAGTTTAATACAGTCTTTTCACTCAGTTTAATACAGTCTTTTCACCCAGTTTAATACAGTATATTCACTCAGTTTAATACAGTATATTCACTCAGTTTAATACAGTATATTCACTCAGTTTAATACAGTCTTTTCACCCAGTTTAATACAGTATATTCACTCAGTTTAATACAGTATATTCACTCAGTTTAATACATTATATTCACTCAGTTTAATACAGTATATTCACTCAGTTTAATACAGTATATTCTACATTTGTATCACAGAT
>NW_026278728.1:0-25000 GCF_023373465.1 Oncorhynchus keta | reverse complement strand
GTAGTTTCGGTACTGGGAGACCTAGATAAGCCCCCTTTAGATTCTGGGTCTGTTTCAATACACAAGGATGAGTCAGCATGTTGAAGGCTGGAAGTTCTGTGTCTCCTGTAGTGCCCGGTGAGGTCACTTCTTAGTTAGATGACCTTTGACCTCTCACCTCTGACCCCGGATTGGCTCCTGTAGTACACAGGAAGTGTTACCCGGCAACTGGTCAAACACAGGTACACCTGACCTGTAACTTCTGACAGCTTTTCTTACACCAGGACAAAGTCCTCCATACAGTAGTACCGCATCAAGCCTCCTCCGCTCTCCTCCCAGTCCCTGGTCTCCCCCTTCCCCACAGAGGAAGCAGGGTCTGTAGGGTGGACTGTTGGCTCCAAGCAACTCTTTCATTTACTTACACAAGAGGATAAGAGTTGAGGAATCTGGTTCTCTCCCTGCACCTGGTTGGTGGAGCCCCCTGCTGGTGTGGTGGAGGTAAGCGCAGCTACATTACATTACACGGTAGTCTCATACTCCATAACCTCTTTAGGATTTCTCAGGCTGCGGTATTGGATCCTGGGCGTGACCGGAGACGTGTTCTCCAGAACCAGGATGGTCTTCCGCAGCCGCCTGTCGAGAAGTGAGCGTCCCAGGCAGGGTACCTCTTTCTGGGCAAGTCTATCCTGATCACAGGCTGCTCTGTCCTGAGGGTCCGGGGGCCATGGCAGGAGAGGTGGATCTAACCTGGAACACAACTAGATCTCCTGGTACCACTCTCGCCCGGTCCGCACCTGCAGTCCTACTTAGGGTCCTAGGGGGCTGGTGAGCATATCCGGAAGTGGGAGGGGGACGCATCGGCTGGGGTCACACAGGACTCAACCATCAACCCCGTCCTCCACACACCCCCCACTGAGCCGCGGACACCGGCCCGTCAGGGTGCAGGAGACAATAATACCCCAACATGAAGAAGATCCCCAGAGCGTAGCTACAAACCACCACACACCACGACGAGGGCGTAAAAGTCCGAGGTGTTCGGCCCGCGGTAAAGATACCACGCCGCGGTGAGACACGTTCTCTACCAGAGTCACAGAGTAATAGAGCCACATACTGAAACGGGCGCGGCCCTCCTGACGTTGAACCAGCAGAAGATATAGACGATGCCCACTACCATGTTATAGATGATCTCCTCCCCCACTTGGACATGCAGAAGTCTGTCTCCCCTGGATGATCCAGAACGTCATGAGGCACCAGTGGCTCACGATGAAGATACCGGGTAGAGCTGGGAGATAGAGAGGGAAGCAGGGGGAGAAGAGAGCAGAGAGACAAGAGAGAGCAGAGAGACAAGAGAGAGCAGAGAGACAAGAGAGAGCAGAGCAGAGAGACAAGCGAGCAGAGAGACAAGCGAGAGCAGAGAGAGCAGAGAGAGCAGAGAGAGCAGAGAGACAAGAGAGACAAGAGAGAGCAGAGAGAGCAGAGAGCAGAGAGAGCAGAGAGACAAGAGAGAGCAGAGAGCAGAGAGACAAGAGAGAGCAGGGAGAGCAGAGAAACAAGAGAGACCAGAGAGAGCAAGGAGAGTAGAGAGACAAGAGAGACAGAGAGCAGAGAGAGCAGAGAGACAAGAGAGAGCAAGGAGAGCAGAGAGACAAGAGAGACAAGAGAGAGCAGAGAGAGCAGAGAGACAGAGAGACAGAAAGAGAGAGAGAGCAGAGAGCAGAGAGACAAGAGAGAGCAAGGAGAGCAGAGAGACAAGAGAGACAAGAGAGAGCAGAGAGAGCAGAGAGAGCAGAGAGACAGAGAGACAGAAAGAGCAGAGAGAGCAGAGCAGAGGAGCAAGAGAGCAAGGAGAGCAGAGAGACAAGAGAGCAGAGGAGAGAGCAGAGAGCAGAGAGACAAGAGAGACAGAGAGAGAGAGGCAGAGGCAGAGAGAGCAGAGAGAGCAGAGAGACAGAGAGAGCAGAGAGCAGAGAGCAGAGAGAGCAGAGAGACAGAGAGCAGAGAGACAGAGATAATACAAATGAATAACAATTACCTGATCTTGTCTACCTCTGCTAAGCTTCCCGTAAAGCAAGACAAATAATATAGGCCATATTAATATATGTATATATGTATATACATATATATATAGTATATATATATGTAGCTTAAGAAACAAGGTTCATGAAATTAATAATTTGCTAGTAACAGATGACCTTCATATTCTGACTATCCCTGAAACTCTGAAGTAATCTGGCTACAGGTTCATCTGCTTCACCTAAAGCCCATTCTGGTGGGACGCTGCTATAGACCACCAAGTGTTAACAGTCAGTATCTGGATAATGTGTGTGAAATGCTTGATAATGTATGTGATATTAATAGAGAGGTATATTTTCTGGGTGATTTTAAATAACGACTTGCTTTCATCAAGCTGCCCACTCAAGAGAAAGCTTCAAACGGTAACCAGTGTCTGCAACCTGGTTCAGGCTATCAGTCAACCTACCAGGGTAGTTACAAACAGCACAGGAATTAAATCATCAACATGTATTGCTGCAGACATGAGCTTTAAAGCAGTATCCAGATCCATAGGATGTAGCCATCACAATATAGTAGCCATATCTAGGAAAACCAACGTTCCAAAGGCTGGGCCTAATATAGTGTATGAGAGGTCAGGCCGGGCCTAATATAGTGTATAAGAGGTCAGGCTCGGCCTAATATAGTATATAAGAGGTCAGGCTCGGCCTAATATAGTGTATAAGAGGTCAGGCTGGGCCTAATATAGTGTATAAGAGGTCAGGCTGGGCCTAATATAGTGTATAAGAGGTCAGGCTGGGCCTAATATAGTGTATAAGAGGTCAGGCTGGGCCTAATATAGTGTATAAGAGGTCAGGCTGGGCCTAATATAGTGTATAAGAGGTCAGGCTGGGCCTAATATAGTGTATAAGAGGTCAGGCTGGGCCTAATATAGTGTATAAGAGGTCAGGCTGGGTCTAATATAGTGTATAAGAGGTCAGGCTGGGCCTAATATAGTGTATAAGAGGTCAGGCTGGGCCTAATATAGTGTATAAGAGGTCAGGCTGGGTCTAATATAGTGTATAAGAGGTCAGGCTGGGCCTAATATAGTGTATAAGAGGTCAGGCTGGGCCTAATATAGTGTATAAGAGGTCAGGCTGGGCCTAATATAGTGTATAAGAGGTCAGGCGGGGCCTAATATAGTGTATAAGAGGTCAGGCTGGGCCTAATATAGTGTATAAGAGGTCAGGCTGGGCCTAATATAGTGTATAAGAGGTCAGGCTGGGCCTAATATAGTGTATAAGAGGTCAGGCTGGGTCTAATATAGTGTATAAGAGGTCAGGCTGGGCCTAATATAGTGTATAAGAGGTCAGGCTGGGTCTAATATAGTGTATAAGAGGTCAGGCTGGGCCTAATATAGTGTATAAGAGGTCAGGCTGGGCCTAATATAGTGTATAAGAGGTCAGGCTGGGTCTAATATAGTGTATAAGAGGTCAGGCTGGGCCTAATATAGTGTATAAGAGGTCAGGCTGGGCCCTAATATAGTGTATAAGAGGTCAGGCTGGGTCTAATATAGTGTATAAGAGGTCAGGCTGGGCCTAATATAGTGTATAAGAGGTCAGGCTGGGCCTAATATAGTGTATAAGAGGTCAGGCTGGGCCTAATATAGTGTATAAGAGGTCAGGCTGGGCCTAATATAGTGTATAAGAGGTCAGGCTAGGTCTAATATAGTGTATAAGAGGTCAGGCTGGGCCTAATATAGTGTATAAGAGGTCAGGCTGGGCCTAATATAGTGTATAAGAGGTCAGGCTGGGCCTAATATAGTGTATAAGAGGTCAGGCTGGGTCTAATATAGTGTATAAGAGGTCAGGCTGGGCCTAATATAGTGTATAAAAGGTCAGGCTGGGCCTAATATAGTGTATAAGAGGTCAGGCTGGGCCTAATATAGTGTATAAAGAGGTCAGGCGGGGCCTAATATAGTGTATAAGAGGTCAGGCTGGGTCTAATATAGTGTATAAGAGGTCAGGCTGGGACTAATATAGTGTATAAGAGGTCAGGCTGGGTCTAATATAGTGTATAAGAGGTCAGGCTGGGTCTAATATAGTGTATAACAGGTCAGGCTGGGTCTAATATAGTGTATAAGAGGTCAGGCTGGGCCTAATATAGTGTATAAGAGGTCAGGCTGGGCCTAATATAGTGTATAAGTGGTCAGGCTGGGCCTAATATAGTGTATAAGAGGTCAGGCTGGGCCTAATATAGTGTATAAGAGGTCAGGCTGGGCCTAATATAGTGTATAAGAGGTCAGGCTGGGTCTAATATAGTGTATAAGAGGTCAGGCTGGGTCTAATATAGTGTATAAGAGGTCAGGCTGGGTCTAATATAGTGTATAAGAGGTCAGGCTGGGTCTAATATAGTGTATAAGAGGTCAGGCTGGGTCTAATATAGTGTATAAGAGGTCAGGCTGGGCCTAATATAGTGTATAAGAGGTCACGCTGGGACTAATATAGTGTATAAGAGGTCATACAATAGGTTTTGTTGTGATTCCTATGTTGTTGATATAATAATATTTGTTGGTCTGTGGTTTGTAATGAGGAGCAACCAGACGCTGCTGGTCTGTGGTGTGTAATGAGGGCAACCAGACACTGCTGGTCTGTGGTGTGTAATGAGGAGCAACCAGAGCTGCTGGTCTGTGGTGTGTAATGAAGAGCAACCAGACGCTGCTGGTCTGTGGTGTGTAATGAGGAGCAACCAGACGCTGCTGGTCTGTGGTGTGTAATGAGGAGCAACCAGACGCTGCTGGTCTGTGGTGTGTAATGAGGAGCAACCAGACGCTGCTGGTCTGTGGTGTGTAATGAGGAGCAACCAGACGCTGCTGGTCTGTGGTGTGTAATGAGGAGCAACCAGACGCTGCTGGTCTGTGGTGTGTAATGAGGAGCAACCAGACGCTGCTGGTCTGTGGTGTGTAATGAGGAGCAACCAGACGCTGCTGGTCTGTGGTGTGTAATGAGGAGCAACCAGAGCTGTTGGTCTGTGGTGTGTAATGAGGAGCAACCAGACGCTGCTGGTCTGTGGTGTGTAATGAGGAGCAACCAGACGCTGCAAATTGAAATATGAAATTGTTAATTTCAGTTACTAATAACAATGCATCCATTAAGAAAATGATTGTAAAACTGTTGAATCCCCGTGGATTGATGAGGAATTAAAACATTGTATGGTTGAGCAGGATGAGGCCAAAGGGTTGGCAAATAGATCTGGCAGCACAAAAAATTGGCAAAAGTACGGCATATTGAGAAATCACGTGACTAAACTGAATAAAAAATTTGAATAAACTATAAAATAAAATAAAGATAAATGACATAAACAATGAGAGTAAAAAGCATTGGAGCTTTTTGGGAAAAAAGGCAGACTGGATGCCATCATTCGTTTGAATCAGATCATTTATCACAAAGCCCACTGATATTGGCCAACTACTCTAATGATTTATTTCATTGGCAAGATTAGCAAACTTAGGCATGACATGCCAGCACCAAATACTGACACTACACATCCAAGTATATCGGACCAAATTATGAAAGAAAAAGCGTTGTAATTTTGAATTCCGTAAAGTGAGTGTGGAATAGGTGAAAAAAGTATTATTGTCTATTAACAATGGCAAGCCACCGGGTCAATCTGGATGGAAAATTACTGAGGAGAGGATGGGGAGTGGATGATATTGCCACTCCTATTTACCATATCTTCAATTTACTAGAAAGTGTTTTGCCCTCAGGCCTGGAGGGAAGCTAAAGTCACTCCACTACCTAAGAATAGTAAAGCCCCCTTTATTTGGCTCAAATAGCCGACCAATCAGCCTGTTACCAGCCCTTAGTAAACTTATTTTTTAAATGGTGTTTGACCAGATACAATGCTATTTTACAGTAAACAAATTGACAACAGACTTTCAGAATGCTTACAGAGAAGGACATTCAACAAGCACAGCACTTACACAAATGACTGATGATGGCTGAGAGAAATTGATGATAAAAGATTGTGGGGGATGTTTTGTTCGACTTCAGTGCGGCTTTTGACATTATTGATCATAGTCTGTAGCTGGAAAAACGTATGTGTTATGGCTTTACACCCCCTGCTATAATGTGGATAAAGAGTTACCTGTCTAACAGAACACAGAGGGTGTTCTTTAATGGAAGCCTCTCCAACGTAATCCAGGTAGAATGAGGAATTCCCCAGGGCAGCTGTCTAGGCCCCTTACTTTTTCAATCTTTACTAACATGCCACTGAGTAAAGCCAGTGTGTCTATGTATGCGGATGACTCAACACTTTACATGTCGGCTACAACAGTGACTGAAATGACTGCAACACTCAACAAAGAGCTGCAGTTAGTTTCCAGAATGGGTGTCAATAAATAAGTTAGTCCTGAATATTTCAAAACTAAAAGCATTGTATTTGGGACAAATCATTCACTAAACCCTCAACTAAAGCTTGTAATGAATATTGTAGAAATATAGCAAGTTGAGGAGATTAAACTGCTTGGAGTAACCCTGGATTGTAAACTGTCATGGTCAAAATATATTGATACAATAGTAGCTAGGATGGGGAGAAGTCTGTCCATAATAAAGTGGTACTCTACCTTCTTAACAACACTATCAACAAGGCAGGTCCTACAGGCCCTAGTTTCTACCTTCTTAACAACACTATCAACAAGGCAGGTCCTACAGGCCCTAGTTTCTACCTTCCTAATAACACTATCAACAAGGCAGGTCCTACAGGCCCTAGTTTCTACCTTCCTAACAACACTATCAACAAGGCAGGTCCTACAGGCCCTGGTTTCTACCTTCCTAACAACACTATCAACAAGGCAGGTCCTACAGGCCCTGGTTTCTACCTTCCTAACAACACTATCAACAAGGCAGGTCCTACAGGCCCTGGTTTTATCACACCTGGACTACTGTTCAGTCATGTCATCAGGTGCCACAAAGAGGGAAAATTGCAATTGTCTCAGAACAGGGCAGCACAGCTGGCTCTTGGATGTACACAGAGAGATAACATGAATATTATGCATGTCAAACTCTCCTGGTTCAAAGTGACGGAGAGATTGACTTCATCACTCCTTGTATTTGTGAGATGTATTGACCTGTTGAATGCACCACAGGCACACAGCTCAGCCCGTAAAATAAAATCCCACAAGACATGCCACCAGAGTGAGCTGTGTAGTAGAGCAACAGTGGGTTAGGCTTTTCCTAATGAGTTTTTCTCTGTTACTCCCAGTATCTTCATCATGACTAAACCTAACCATTTCTCTGTCTTTCTCTCTTTCTCTCTGTTTCTTTCTCTATTTCTCTTTTCTCTCTGTCTCTGTCTCTCTTTTCTCTCTGTCTCTGTCTCTCTTTGTCTCTGTCTCTATATTTCTCTTTCTCTCTGTCTCTGTCTCTGTCTCTCTTTTCTCTCTGTCGCTCTTTGTCTCTGTCTCTCATTTTTTTATTTATAAAAAGCCACCAGAGGTCTCTTCAAAATCCCCAAGTCCAGAACAGACTATTGGAGGCGCACAGTACTACATAGAGTCATGACTACATGGAACTCTATTCCACAGTACTACATAGAGTCATGACTACATGGAACTCTATTCCACAGTACTACATAGAGTCATGACTACATGGAACTCTATTCCACAGTACTACATAGAGTCATGACTACATGGAACTCTATTCCACAGTACTACATAGAGCCATGACTACATGGAACTCTATTCCACAGTACTACATAGAGTCATGACTACATGGAACTCTATTCCACAGTACTACATAGAGCCATGACTACATGGAACTCTATTCCACAGTACTACATAGAGTCATGACTACATGGAACTCTATTCCACAGTACTACATAGAGCCACTCTATTCCAAAGTACTACATAGAGCCATGACTACATGGAACTCTATTCCACAGTACTACATAGAGACATGACTACATGGAAAACTCTATTCCACAGTACTACATAGAGACATGACTACATGGAACTCTATTCCACAGTACTACATAGAGACATGACTACATGGAACTCTATTCCACAGTACTACATAGAGTCATGACTACATGGAACTCTATTCCACAGTACTACATAGAGCCACTCTATTCCAAAGTACTACATAGAGCCATGACTACATGGAACTCTATTCCACAGTACTACATAGAGACATGACTACATGGAACTCTATTCCACAGTACTACATAGAGACATGACTACATGGAACTCTATTCCACAGTACTACATAGAGTCATGACTACATTGAACTCTATTCCACAGTACTACATAGAGCCATGACTACATGGAACTCTATTCCACAGTACTACATAGAGCCATGACTACATGGAACTCTATTCCACAGTACTACATAGAGTCATGACTACATGGAACTCTATTCCACAGTACTACATAGAGACATGACTACATGGAACTCTATTCCACAGTACTACATAGATACATGACTACATGGAACTCTATTCCACAGTACTACATAGAGCCATGACGACATGGAACTCTATTCCACAGTACTACATAGAGCCACTCTATTCCAAAGTACTACATAGAGCCATGACTACATGGAGCTCTATTCCACAGTACTACATAGAGCCATGACTACATGGAACTCTATTCCACAGTACTACATAGAGCCATGACTACATGGAACTCTATTCCACAGTACTATGTAGAGCCATGACTACATGGAGCTCTATTCCACAGTACTACGTAGAGCCATGACTACATGGAACTCTATTCCACAGTACTACGTAGAGCCATGACTACATGGAACTCTATTCCACAGTACTACATAGAGCCACTCTATTCCAAAGTACTACATAGAGCCATGAATACATGGAACTCTATTCCACAGTACTACATATAGCAATGACTACATGGAACTCTATTCCACAGTACTACATAGAGCCATGACTATATGGAACTCTATTCCACAGTACTATATAGAGCCATGACTACATGGAACTCTATTCCACAGTACTACATAGAGCCATGACTACATGGAACTCTATTCCACAGAACTACATAGAGACATGACTACATGGAACTCTATTCCACAGTACTACATAGAGCCACTCTATTCCAAAGTACTACATAGAGCCATGACTACATGGAACTCTATTCCACAGTACTACATAGAGACATGACTACATGGAAAACTCTATTCCACAGTACTACATAGAGACATGACTACATGGAAATCTATTCCACAGTACTACATAGAGACATGACTACATGGAACTCTATTCCACAGTACTACATAGAGTCATGACTACATGGAACTCTATTCCACAGTACTACATAGAGCCACTCTATTCCAAAGTACTACATAGAGCCATGACTACATGGAACTCTATTCCACAGTACTACATCGAGACATGACTACATGGAACTCTATTCCACAGTACTACATAGAGACATGACTACATGGAACTCTATTCCACAGTACTACATAGAGTCATGACTACATTGAACTCTATTCCACAGTACTACATAGAGCCATGACTACATGGAACTCTATTTCCACAGTACTACATAGAGCCATGACTACATGGAACTCTATTCCACAGTACTACATAGAGCCACTCTATTCCAAAGTACTACATAGAGCCATGACTACATGGAACTCTATTCCACAGTACTACATAGAGACATGACTACATGGAAAACTCTATTCCACAGTACTACATAGAGACATGACTACATGGAACTCTATTCCACAGTACTACATATAGTCATGACTACATGGAACTCTATTCCACAGTACTACATAGAGACATGACTACATGGAACTCTATTCCACAGTACTACATAGATACATGACTACATGGAACTCTATTCCACAGTACTACATAGAGCCATGACGACATGGAACTCTATTCCACAGTACTACATAGAGCCACTCTATTCCAAAGTACTACATAGAGCCATGACTACATGGAGCTCTATTCCACAGTACTACGTAGAGCCATGACTACATGGAACTCTATTCCACAGTACTACATAGAGTCATGACTACATGGAACTCTATTCCACAGTACTACATAGAGTCATGACTACATGGAACTCTATTCCACAGTACTACATAGAGTCATGACTACATGGAACTCTATTCCACAGTACTACATAGAGCCATGACTACATGGAACTCTATTCCACAGTACTACATAGAGACATGACTACATGGAACTCTATTCCACAGTACTACATAGAGTCATGACTACATGGAACTCTATTCCACAGTACTACATAGAGCCACTCTATTCCAAAGTACTACATAGAGCCATGACTACATGGAACTCTATTCCACAGTACTACATAGAGACATGACTACATGGAAAACTCTATTCCACAGTACTACATAGAGACATGACTACATGGAACTCTATTCCACAGTACTACATAGAGACATGACTACATGGAACTCTATTCCACAGTACTACATAGAGTCATGACTACATGGAACTCTATTCCACAGTACTACATAGAGCCACTCTATTCCAAAGTACTACATAGAGCCATGACTACATGGAACTCTATTCCACAGTACTACATAGAGACATGACTACATGGAACTCTATTCCACAGTACTACATAGAGACATGACTACATGGAACTCTATTCCACAGTACTACATAGAGTCATGACTACATTGAACTCTATTCCACAGTACTACATAGAGCCATGACTACATGGAACTCTATTCCACAGTACTACATAGAGCCATGACTACATGGAACTCTATTCCACAGTACTACATAGAGTCATGACTACATGGAACTCTATTCCACAGTACTACATAGAGACATGACTACATGGAACTCTATTCCACAGTACTACATAGATACATGACTACATGGAACTCTATTCCACAGTACTACATAGAGCCATGACGACATGGAACTCTATTCCACAGTACTACATAGAGCCACTCTATTCCAAGTACTACATAGAGCCATGACTACATGGAGCTCTATTCCACAGTACTACATAGAGCCATGACTACATGGAACTCTATTCCACAGTACTACATAGAGCCATGACTACATGGAACTCTATTCCACAGTACTATGTAGAGCCATGACTACATGGAGCTCTATTCCACAGTACTACGTAGAGCCATGACTACATGGAACTCTATTCCACAGTACTACGAGAGCCATGACTACATGGAACTCTATTCCACAGTACTACATAGAGCCACTCTATTCCAAAGTACTACATAGAGCCATGACTACATGGAACTCTATTCCACAGTACTACATAGAGACATGACTACATGGAACTCTATTCCACAGTACTACATAGAGACATGACTACATGGAACTCTATTCCACAGTACTACATAGAGACATGACTACATGGAACTCTATTCCACAGTACTACATAGAGCCATGACGACATGGAACTCTATTCCACAGTACTACATAGAGCCACTCTATTCCAAAGTACTACATAGAGCCATGACTACATGGAGCTCTATTCCACAGTACTACATAGAGCCATGACTACATGGAACTCTATTCCACAGTACTACATAGAGCCATGACTACATGGAACTCTATTCCACAGTACTATGTAGAGCCATGACTACATGGAGCTCTATTCCACAGTACTACGTAGAGCCATGACTACATGGAACTCTATTCCACAGTACTACGTAGAGCCATGACTACATGGAACTCTATTCCACAGTACTACATAGAGCCACTCTATTCCAAAGTACTACATAGAGCCATGAATACATGGAACTCTATTCCACAGTACTACATAGAGTCATGACTACATGGAACTCTATTCCACAGTACTACATAGAGCCATGACTACATGGAACTCTATTCCACAGTCCTACATATAGCAATGACTACATGGAACTCTATTCCACAGTACTACATAGAGCCATGACTATATGGAACTCTATTCCACAGTACTATATAGAGCCATGACTACATGGAACTCTATTCCACAGTACTACATAGAGCCATGACTACATGGAACTCTATTCCACAGAACTACATAGAGACATGACTACATGGAACTCTATTCCACAGTACTACATAGAGCCATGACTACATGGAACTCTATTCCACAGTACTACATAGAGCCATGACGACATGGAACTCTATTCCACAGTACTACATAGAGCCACTCTATTCCAAAGTACTACATAGAGCCATGACTACATGGAACTCTATTCCATAGTACTACATAGAGACATGACTACATGGAAAACTCTATTCCACAGTACTACATAGAGACATGACTACATGGAACTCTATTCCACAGTACTACATAGAGACATGACTACATGGAACTCTATTCCACAGTACTACATAGAGTCATGACTACATGGAACTCTATTCCACAGTACTACATAGAGCCACTCTATTCCAAAGTACTACATAGAGCCATGACTACATGGAACTCTATTCCACAGTACTACATAGAGACATGACTACATGGAACTCTATTCCACAGTACTACATAGAGACATGACTACATGGAACTCTATTCCACAGTACTACATAGAGTCATGACTACATTGAACTCTATTCCACAGTACTACATAGAGCCATGACTACATGGAACTCTATTCCACAGTACTACATAGAGCCATGACTACATGGAACTCTATTCCACAGTACTACATAGAGTCATGACTACATGGAACTCTATTCCACAGTACTACATAGAGACATGACTACATGGAACTCTATTCCACAGTACTACATAGATACATGACTACATGGAACTCTATTCCACAGTACTACATAGAGCCATGACGACATGGAACTCTATTCCACAGTACTACATAGAGCCACTCTATTCCAAAGTACTACATAGAGCCATGACTACATGGAGCTCTATTCCACAGTACTACATAGAGCCATGACTACATGGAACTCTATTCCACAGTACTACATAGAGCCATGACTACATGGAACTCTATTCCACAGTACTATGTAGAGCCATGACTACATGGAGCTCTATTCCACAGTACTACGTAGAGCCATGACTACATGGAACTCTATTCCACAGTACTACATAGAGCCACTCTATTCCAAAGTACTACATAGAGCCATGACTACATGGAACTCTATTCCACAGTACTACATAGAGACATGACTACATGGAACTCTATTCCACAGTACTACATAGAGACATGACTACATGGAACTCTATTCCACAGTACTACATAGAGACATGACTACATGGAACTCTATTCCACAGTACTACATAGAGCCATGACGACATGGAACTCTATTCCACAGTACTACATAGAGCCACTCTATTCCAAAGTACTACATAGAGCCATGACTACATGGAGCTCTATTCCACAGTACTACATAGAGCCATGACTACATGGAACTCTATTCCACAGTACTACATAGAGCCATGACTACATGGAACTCTATTCCACAGTACTATGTAGAGCCATGACTACATGGAGCTCTATTCCACAGTACTACGTAGAGCCATGACTACATGGAACTCTATTCCACAGTACTACGTAGAGCCATGACTGCATGGAACTCTATTCCACAGTACTACGTAGAGCCATGACTGCATGGAACTCTATTCCACAGTACTACATAGAGCCACTCTATTCCAAAGTACTACATAGAGCCATGACTACATGGAACTCTATTCCACAGTACTACATAGAGTCATGACTACATGGAACTCTATTCCACAGTACTACATAGAGCCATGACTACATGGAACTCTATTCCACAGTCCTACATATAGCAATGACTACATGGAACTCTATTCCACAGTACTACATAGAGCCATGACTATATGGAACTCTATTCCACAGTACTATATAGAGCCATGACTACATGGAACTCTATTCCACAGTACTACATAGAGCCATGACTACATGGAACTCTATTCCACAGTACTACATAGAGCCATGACTACATGGAACTCTATTCCACAGTACTACATAGAGCCATGACTACATGGAACTCTATTCCACAGTACTACATAGAGCCACTCTATTCCAAAGTACTACATAGATCCATGACTACATGGAGCTCTATTCCACAGTACTACACAGAGCCATGACTACATGGAACTCTATTCCACAGTACTACATAGAGCCATGACTACATGGAACTCTATTCCACAGTACTACATAGAGCCATGACTACATGGAACTCTATTCCACAGTACTACATAGAGCCATGACTACATGGAACTCTATTCCACAGTACTATGTAGAGCCATGACTACATGGAACTCTATTCCACAGTACTACATAGAGTCATGACTACATGGAACTCTATTCCACAGCACTACATAGAGCCACTCTATTCCAAAGTACTACATAGAGCCATGACTACATGGAACTCTATTCCACAGTACTACATAGAGCCATGACTACATGGAACTCTATTCCACAGTACTACATAGAGCCATGACTACATGGAACTCTATTCCACAGTACTACATAGAGCCATGACTACATGGAACTCTATTCCACAGTACTACATAGAGCCATGACTACATGGAACGTTTTTTTTTTTCTCCCAGCCTGACCTTCAGGTTTAAACTCATGATTATCTATCTTCATTTTAGTTTTATTGTATATTTTCTGCACCTAAAAGCCCTTGATTGGGTGTACAATGTGAGCCTTCCTCACTGTGTGTGTGTGATGTTTGTGTGCCCATCTTTACCTGGAACACTGAGGCGAACAGGGCGAAGGCGATGGTCCTGGCCCCGATGGTGAAGAGGTGCCACAGCATCTGGACAATCACAGCCTTGTAGGACATCGGGAGCTTGTCATCTCTGGAGTCCCTCAGAGTCTTCTGGTAGGACGCTATCATCCAGGCCAGAGAGACCAAGGAGGCTGAAGCAGAGAGACCTGGGGACAACGAGGGATGACAGGACAGGAAAGGAGGATGAATATGCACCTAAATTCTTAACAGGATAAAGATGAGAAAAATATAAGAAATAATTAAAAGAATGTGTGTTTAAAAAACTTTATTTAACGAGGCAAGTCAGTTAAGAACAAACTCTTATTTACAATGACGGCCTACTCCCAGACAACGCTGGTGTCACGCCTTGGTCTTAGTATTTTGTGTTTTCTTTAATTATTTGTTCAGGCCAGGGTGTGACATGGGGTTATTGTATTGTCGTATTGGGGTATTTGTAGGCATTGGGATTGTGGTTGATTAGGGTGTGTCTAGTATAGGCTTGGCTGCCTGAGGCGGTTCTCAATTAGAGTCAGGTGATTCTTGTTGTCTCTGATGGGGAACCGTATTTAGGTAGCCTGGGTTTCACTGTGTATTTCGTGGGTGATTGTTCCTGTCTCTGTGTAGTTTCACCAGATAGGCTGTAATTCGGTTTCACATTCAGTTTGTTGTTTTTGTATTTGTATAGTTATTTCATGTGTCACTTTCTTCATTAAAGACATGAGTAACCACTACGCTGCATTTCGGTCCGACTCTCTTTCTACAAACGAAGAACGACGTTACAGCTGGGCCAATTGTGTGCCGCCCTATGGGACTCCCAATCACAGCCGGATGTGATACAGTCTGGATTCGAACCAGGGACTGTAGTGACGGCACCTGCACTGAGATGCAGTGTATACAAACAGAATTGGTACATTATATTGTTTTATACTATCCCAATTACCTCTCAGATAAAGAGATGTTTTGTTTTACAAGTAATAATTTTCTTCTCAAAAGATTGTTGACGCACTTGTTTTCAATACCTTTCAATGCCTCAATACCTTGTGAGGATAATGGCACTGGGCATTTTTGTTTTATGAGTTGGAGAACACATTGGAAGAGATCTTTGACCTCCAGACAGAGATGAGATGGGATGCTTGACATCATTCATCTGCTCTCATGGGAACCGCCCTCTTCAATTCAAACCACAGGCTTTCAATGGGGTTCAAGTCCGGAGACTGAGATAACCATTGCAAAATGTTGATTTTGTGGCCTCCCCCCCAAAAAAAATATATTTGTGGAGTTTGTTGTGTGCTTGGGGTTATTATCTTATTGGAAGATACACTTGCTGCCAAGTTTCATCCAACTGGCAGAGGCAAGCAGGTTTTTTGCTAAAATGTCCTGGATCTGTGGAAGCAAAATATAGCCACATAACATCAAAGATCCACCAGCATATTTGACACGAGGTAATGGGTTTATTTTCTGCTCATTTTCACGGCAAACCTACCACTGATGTGTAAAAAGAGCAGTATTTTTATGTCATCCGACAAATGTAAACTCCCGGAGTTTACAAAATGGCACTTGGATTTGGAATTGGTGCATTGGTGGGTCGATGTACTGGGCCGTACGTACTGCCCTCTGTAGCGCCTTGCCAACAGTTGGTGGGTCGATGTACTGGGCCGTACGTACTGCCCTCTGTAGCGCCTTGCCAACAGTTGGTGGGTCGATGTACTGGGCCGTACGTACTGCCCTCTGTAGCGCCTTGCCAACAGCTGGTGGGTCGATGTACTGGGCCGTACGTATTGCCCTCTGTAGCGCCTTGCCAACAGTTGGTGGGTCGATGTACTGGGCCGTACGCGTACTGCCCTCTGTCTGTAGCGCCTTGCCAACAGTTGGTGGGTCGATGTACTGGGCCGTACGTACTGCCCTCTGTAGCGCCTTGCCAACAGTTGGTGGGTCGATGTACTGGGCCGCACGTACTGCCCTCTGTAGCGCCTTGCCAACAGTTGGTGGGTCAATGTACTGGGCAGTACGTACTGCCCTCTGTAGCGCCTTGCCAACAGTTGGTGGGTCGATGTACTGGGCCGTACGTACTGCCTCTGTAGCGCCTTGCCAACAGTTGGTGGGTCGATGTACTGGGCCGTACGTACTGCCCTCTGTAGCGCCTTGCCAACAGTTGGTGGGTCGATGTACTGGGCCGTACGTACTGCCCTCTGTAGCGCCTTGCCAACAGTTGGTGGGTCGATGTACTGGGCCGTACGTACTGCCCTCTGTAGCGCCTTGCCAACAGTTGGTGGGTCGATGTACTGGGCCGTACGTACTGCCCTCTGTAGCGCCTTGCCAACAGTTGGTGGGTCGATGTACTGGGCCGTACGTACTGCCCTCTTTTCGAGCCTTGCCAACGGTTGGTGGGTCGATGTACTGGGCCGTACGTACTGCCCTCTGTAGCGCCTTGCCAACAGTTGGTGGGTCGATGTACTGGGCCGTACGTACTGCCCTCTGTAGCGCCTTGCCAACAGTTGGTGGGTCGATGTACTGGGCCGTACGTACTGCCCTCTGTAGCGCCTTGCCAACAGTTGGTGGGTTGATGTACTGGGCCGTTG
Source organism: Oncorhynchus keta (assembly GCF_023373465.1). Taxonomy (NCBI): domain Eukaryota; kingdom Metazoa; phylum Chordata; class Actinopteri; order Salmoniformes; family Salmonidae; genus Oncorhynchus; species Oncorhynchus keta. The sequence continues at coordinate 7,718 of NW_026278728.1, read as the reverse complement.
GTGGGTCGATGCATTGTACTGCCCTCTGTAGCGCCTTGCCAACAGTTGCGATACCAAGTGGTGATGAAGCTAGTCAAGATTTTCTCAATGCTGCAGCTGTAGAACTTTTGAGGATCTGAGGATTTCAGCTTCCTGAGGGGGAAGAGGTGATGTCTTGCCCTCTTCACAACTATGTTGGTTTGTGTGGACCATAATAATTGTGGATAATAACAATAATTATACGTAAGTAATTAATTTGCATTTTATTGCATGACATAAGTATTTGATACATCAGAAAAGCAGAACTTAATATTTGGTACACAAACCTTTGTTTGCAATTACAGAGATCATACGTTTCCTGTAGTTCTTGACCAGGTTTGCACACACTGCAGCAGGGATTTTGTCCCACTCCTCCATACAGACCTTCTCCAGATCCTTCAGGTTTCGGGGTTGTCGCTGGCCAATACAGACTTTCAGCTCCCTCCAAAGATGTTCTATTGGGTTCAGGTCTGGAGACTGGCTAGGCCACTCCAGGACCTTGAGATGCTTCTTACGGAGCCACTCCTTAGTTGCCCTGGCTGTGTGTTTCGGGTCGTTGTCATGCTGGAAGACCCAGCCACGACCCATCTTCAATGCTCTTACTGAGGGAAGAAGGTTGTTGGCCAAGATCTCGCGAAACATTGCCCCATCCATCCTCCCCTCAATACGGTGCAATCGTCCTGTCCCCTTTGCAGAAAAGCATCCCCAAAGAATTATTTTTCCACCTCCATACTTCACGGTTGGGATGGTGTTCTTGGGGTTGTACTCATCCTTCTTCTTCCTCCAAATGCATCTATTACACCTTGTCTATGCCGCTCGGCCATCGCTCATCAATATACTTACATGTACATATTCTCATTCACCCCTTTTAGATTTGTGTGTATAAGGCAGTTGTTGGGGAATTGTTAGGTTACTTGTTAGATATTACTGCACTGTCGGAAACTAGAAGCACAAGCATTTCGCTACACTCACATTAACATCTGCTAACCACGTGTACGTGACCAATGAAATGTCATTTTGTTTTTGATTTGATTCCCTGCATGCTCAAGCTTTAAATAACACTGCCTCAGAGTGTGGAAACATCAGAGAAATGGTGAACAGAAACTGGGTAGTCTATTTGGATATTTCATCAGGAGCTGACACATGGGCTTTTAGCTCAGAAAGGGTCTTGTGGAGTCATGTCCGGGCACCCGGGTTCAAACGCTACCGGTTACAGTCCCCTCTCTTGCATACTTAGTCAGTTCCTACCTTCCTTCCTTCTACTTCTTTACACCTTCTTCCATGTGTATGAAACGTGTCACCAGACACAGTACAGAACTGTAAAGAAACCATTTTGTTTTATTAAACGCAATAAAATACTGGTAGCTCTCCTCAGGTCCTTCCTCTCTCCTCTCTCTTTCTGTCTCTCTCCTTGGTTAAGAGTGGTGAGGCTGAGGGTATGAGGAGAAGGAGAAGAGAGGAGTGATACTGGTAGCTCTCCTCAGGTCCTTCCTCTCTCCTTGGTTAAGAGTGGTGAGGCTGAGGGTGTGAGGGAGAGAAGAGAGAGAGAGGATACTGGTAGCTCTCCTCAGGTCCTTCCTCTCTCCTTGGTTAAGAGTGGTGAGGCTGAGGTGTGAGGGGAGAAGGAGAGAGAGATAGATACTGGTAGCTTTCCTCAGGTCCTTCCTCTCTCCTTGGTTAAGAGTGGTGAGGCTGAGGGTGTGAGGAGAGAAGGAGAGATAGATACTGGTAGCTCTCCTCAGGTCCTTCCTCTCTCCTTGGTTAAGAGTGGTGAGGCTGAGGGTATGAGGAGAGAAGGAGAGAGAGAGTGATACTGGTAGCTCTCCTCAGGTCCTTCCTCTCTCCTTGGTTAAGAGTGGTGAGGCTGAGGGTGTGAGGAGAGAAGGAGAGAGAGATGCTACTGGATCATAGGGGGATTTCTCTCCATTCCCTCCCTCTTCCCTTGTATAACAGTGACGAAGAGGAGAGAGGCAGACAGTCCAGCCGAGCCCTTCTGCCAGGCAGAGTTCATTAAATGTTAAGCATACGGTGGTTCCTGTGGCTGATAACCCTCTAACGAGTAGCAGAGTGTGTGTGTGTGTGTGTGTGTGTGTGTGTGTGTGTGTGTGTGTGTGTGTGTGTGTGTGTGTGTGTGTGTGTGTGTGTGTGTGTGTGTGTGTGTGTGTGTGTGTGTGTGTGTGTGTGTGTTCCTTATCACCTCCAGCTAATAGACTGCACATTAACGAATCATCAGCCTGGGACAGAGAGGGGAGAGAGGGAGAGGGGAGAGGGAGGGAGAGAGAGGGAGAGAGGGAGAGAGAGGGAGAGAGAGAGAGGGAGGGGAGGAGAGAGAGGAGAGGGAGAGAGGGAGAGAGAGGGAGAGGGAGGAGAGAGAGGGAGAGGGAGAGGGAGAGAGGGAGAGGAGGGAGAGAGAGAGAGGAGAGGGAGGGAGGAGAGGGAGGAGAGGGAGAGGGAGAGGGAGGGAAGCCCCAGGACAGCAACACATGAGAAAACAAAAAAGATAATTACTTGACATATTGGAAGGAATTAACAAAAAAACATGCAAACTATAATGCTATTTGCCCCTAAACAGAGAGAACACAGTGGCAGAATACCTGACCACTGTGACTGACTCCAAACTTAAGAAAGCTTTGACTATGTACAGACTCAGTGAGCATAGCCTTGTCATTAAGAGAGGCCGCCGTGGGCAGACATGGCTCTCAAGAGAAGACAGGCTATGTGCAACACTGCTCACATAATGAGGTAGAAACTGAGCAGCACTTCTAACCTTCCTAATCTCCTGCCAAATGTTATACCATATTAGAGATACGTATTTCCCTCAGATTACACAGATCCACAAATAATTTGAAAACATATCAATTTTGATAAACTCCCACATCTACTGGGTGAAATACCACAGTGTACCATCACAGCAGCAAGATGTGTGACCTGTTGTCACAAAAAAGGGCAACCAGTGAAGAACAAACACCATTGTAAATACAACCCATATTTATGTTTATTTATTTTCCCTTTTGTACCTCAACTATTTGCACATCTTTACAACATAATCTGACATTTGAAATGTCTCTATTCCTTTGGAACTTGTATTGTTTACTGTTAAAGAGAGACTGACTGCTAGATTATGGTTAGTTAATCCACCATGTCATATCATGTCTTATCATACCATATATAATCATATCATATATTAACATATCTTATCATATCATATATTATCATATCATATATTACCATATAATATCATATATTATCATATCGTATAATATATCATATCTTATCATATATTAACATATCATATCATATCATACATTAGCATATCTTATTATATATTATCATATATTATTGAATCATATCATATATTATCATATCATATATTATAATATCTTATCGAATCATATCATATATTATCATATCTTATCATATATTATTGAATCATATCATATATTATCATATCTTATCATATATTATCTTATCATATCATATATTATCATATCTTATCATATATTATCATATCTTATCGAATCATATCATATCATATCATATATCATATATATCATACATATCTTATCATATCATATATTATCATATCATATCATATATTATCATATCATATCTTATCTTATCTGATCATATATTAACATATCTTATCATATCATATATTATCATATCATATAATATCTTATCATGTCATATCATATCTTATCATGTCATATCATATCTTATCATATATTATCATATCATATCTTATCATGTCATATCATATCTTATCATATATTATCATATCATATCTTATCATATCATATCTTATCTTATCATGTCATATCATGTCATATCTTATCTTATCACGTCATATCATATCTTATCTTATCATGTCATATCATATCGTATCTTATCTTATCATGTCATATCTTATCATATCATGTCATATCATATTTTATCTTATCATATCATGCCATATCATATCTTATCTTATCATGTCATATCTTATCATATCATGTCATATCATATCGTATCTTATCTTATCATGTCATATCTTATCATATCATATCTTATCATATCATGTCATATCATATCTTATCTTATCATATCATGTCATATCATATATTATCTTATCATATCATGTCATATCATATCTTATCTTATCTTATCATGTCATATCATATCTTATATCATGTCATATCATATCTTATCTTATCTTATCATGTCATATCATATCATATCTTATCTTATCATGTCATATCTTATCATATCATATCGTATCTTATCTTATCATGTCATATCTTATCATATCATGTCATATCATATCTTATCTTATCATGTCATATCATATCGTATCTTATCATGTCATATCTTATCTTATCATGTCATATCATATCTTATCTTATCTTATCATGTCATATCATATCTTATCTTATCATGTCATATCATATAATATCTTATCTTATCATGTCATATCTTATCATATCATGTCATATCATATCGTATCTTATCTTATCATGTCATATCATATCTTATCTTATCATATCATACCATGTTTTATATCACATTTAGAATGCAGACGATGAGTCAGGAAGGGATTACTTGATGTCAAGTAAAAGAGACAATGACAGAAAGAGGAACAACACACACACACACACACACACACACACACACACACACACACACACACACAACACACACACACACACAAAACACACACACACAAAACACGACTCACCCTGCAGCAGGGACCCGGTTGGCATGGGTAATGATGCTGAGTTGTGGCACCCAGCTGAGGAGCGTTCTTCAGGAAGGCCTCCAGCAGCCTCAGCATGGTGATGTCAGCACACTCAAACATCAGCCTCAGTGGAAGTGACCGCGGTTGCCGAGCCAACGGCTCTGGGCGCCAGGTAGAGGCGTGGACATACCTGTAGAGGGGGAGGGAGGAGAAGGGGACGTCAATCAATCAATCAATTAATGAATCAGATAACTTATTGATCAGTCAATCTGTCAATTAATGAATCAGATAACTTAGTGATCAGTCACTACTGTAGTGACTCTGGATAAGAGAGTCTGCTAAATAACTCACTACTCTAGTGTCTCTGGATCAGAGTCTGTTAAATGACTCACTACTGTAGTGACTCTGGATCAGAGAGTCTGCTAAATGACTCACTACTGTAGTGACTCTGGATAAGAGGTCTGTTAAATGACTCACTACTGTAGTGACTCTGGATAAGAGAGTCTGTTAAATGACTCACTACTGTAGTGACTCTGGATCAGAGAGTCTGCTAAATGACTCACTACTGTAGTGACTCTGGATCAGAGAGTCTGTTAAATGACTCACTACTGTAGTGACTCTGGATCAGAGTGTCCTCAATGTAGAAGGAGTAACCGTAGGCGGAACCAGAAGCGATGTGGACAAACATATATATCAGCATAAATTGTCCCATTAACAATCACCCCATGTTAAACAAACCTACTTCATTTCCAAACGTCACATTTCTCTAGCATAGGTGACTTATTGTAATGAACGATATCACCAGAAATTCAGGAGATAAGTGATTTTTTTTGTGGTCGGTGTCGATAAATTGTCAGTTTATCGTCCCAGCTCTAATACACTGTGAAACCATAAGGGCATATAGGACATGTCAGGTGAGGCAGACAACTAAAGCTGAAGGCTCCAGTCTACAGAGAGAACCCACGAAACAGCCCACAGTCAGGAAACTCACATGGTAACATCATCATTTGAAGTGGGAAGTTTACATACACCCTTAATAATTACATTTAAGCTCAGTTTTTCACAATTCCTGACATTTAATCCTCATAAAAAATTCCCTGTCTTTGGTCAGTTAGGATCACTTTATTTTAAGAATGTGAAATGTCAGAGTGATTTATTTCAGTTTTTATTTCTATCATCACATTCCCAGTGGGTCAGACGTTTACTTACACTCAGGTAGTATATGGTAGCATTGCCTTTAAATTGTTTAACTTGGGTCAAACATTTCGGGTAGCCTTCCACAATGTTTCCCTCAATAAATTGGGTGAATTTTTGGCCCATTCCTCCTGACAGAGCTGGTGTAACTGAGTCAGGTTTGTAGGCCTCCTTGCTCGCACATATTCTTTTTCAGTTCTGCCCACAAATGTTCTAGGATTGAGGTCAGGGCTTTGTGAGGCCACTCCAATACATGACTTTGTTGTCCTTAAGCTACATTTGCCACAACTTAGGAAGTATGCTTGTGGTCATTGTCCATTTGGAAGACCCATTTGGAAGTATGCTTGTGGTCATTGTCCATTTGGAAGACCCATTTGGAAGTATGCTTGTGGTCATTGTCCATTTGGAAGACCCATTTGGAAGTATGCTTGGGGTCATTGTCCATTTGGAAGACCCATTTGGAAGTATGCTTGGGGTCATTGTCCATTTGGAAGACCCATTTACGACCAAGCTTTCACTTCCTGACTGATGCCTTGAGATGTTGCTTCAATATATCCACGTCATTTTAATTCCTCATGATTCCATCTATTTTGTGAAGTGCACCAGTCCCTCCTGCAGCAAAGCACCCCCACAACATGATGCTGCCATCCCCGTGCTTCACGGTTGGGATGGTGTTCTTTGGCTTGCAAGCCTCCCCCTTTTTCCTCCAAACATAACGATGGTCATTATGGCCAAACAGTTCTATTTTTGTTTCATCAGACCAGAGGACATTTCTCCAAAAGTACGGTCTTTGTCCCCATGCGCAGTTGCAAACCGTAGTCTGGCTTTTTGTGGCGGTTTTGGAGCAGTGGCTTCTTCCTTACTGAGCGGCCTTTCAGGTTATACAGGTCGATATAGGACTCGTTTTACTGTGGATTTAAATACTTTTGTACCTGTTTCCTCCAGCATCTTCACAAGGTCCTTTGCTGTTGTTCTGGGATTGATTTGCACTTTTCGCACCAAAGTACGTTCATCTCTAGGAGACAGAACGCGTCTTCTTCCTGAGAGGTATGATGGCTGCGTGGTCCCATGGTATTTATACTTGCGTACTATTGTTTGTACAGATGAACGTGGTACCTTCAGGCGTTTGGAAGTTGCTCCCAAGGATGAACCAGACTTATGGAGGTCTAACATTTTTCTTTCTGAGGTCTTGGCTGATTTCTTTTGATTTCCCATTATGTCAACCAAAGAGGCACTGAGTTTGAAGGTAGGCTTTGAAATACATCCACAGGTACACCTCCAATTGACTCAAATTATGTCAATTAGCTTATCAGAAGCTTCTAAAGCCATGACATCATTTTCTGGAATTTTTCAAGCTGTTTAAAGGCGCAGTCAACTTAGTGTATGTAAATATGTGATCAATAACATCTGATAAATATGTGTATGGGACCAATAACATCTGTTAAATATGTGCATGGACCAATAACATCTGTTAAATATGTGCATGGACCAATAACATCTGTTAAATATGTAAATGGACCAATAACATCTGTTAAATATGGACCAATAACATCTGTTAAATATGTGTATGTGACCAATAACATCTGTTAAATATGGACCAATAACATCTGTTAAATATGTGTATGTGACCAATCACATCTGTTAAATATGGACCAATAACATCTGTTAAATATGTGTATGTGACCAATAACATCTGCTAAATATGTGTATGTGACCAATAACATCTACTAAATATGTGTATGGACGGTGTCAAAGACCCAGTCAAAGACCCAGTTAAAGACCCAGTTAAAGA
>NW_026278727.1:70000-91728 GCF_023373465.1 Oncorhynchus keta | reverse complement strand
TCGTTCAGTTACATTATTGCTCCATCAACAGGACGCCCATGTCCAGGGTGGAGGACGTGATTCGGAGGACCAGAGAGGTGGGACCAACCACTGAGCAATTAACTCCTAAATCTTTCTCACACACACACAGACAGAGTGGGAGGACTGAGCAAATTAACTATTTTTGTTATCTAAGAGAAGGAGGGAGGGAACCTGGTGTGTCTCTGTCTGAAGTATTCATTGTTCGGCCCTAACAACCTTAATTACGCTGATTTGATGACTCAATTACGTTGATTATCCGGTTTGATGAAACCAGATGCCTGTGGGGTCAATGCATTTCTGAATATCACAGGGATCACGATCAAGAGAGGGAATTATCTCTGGATGCAGCCTGGCCTCATAGACGAGATGTAACATAGTAAATGTAAATCCGACACATTCAGATTAGTATGATATGTTAAGTTTGGTATTGATACATAGACATAACCCATCTAGCTAACATTTCCTCTTACCCTAACCTTAATACTTTAACCTAACTCCTAACCTTTAACCCGAACTAATGTTAGCCACATTTAGTTTTTTGCCACCTAGCTAATGTTAGCCACAACAAATTGGCATTCGTAACATAACATACATTTGCAAGTTCAGACCATATTGTAAATTTAGCAAATTTGTAACATATATGAATTGCAATTCGTAACATATCAAATACGAAATGGGTGACGAACATCCACAAACAAATACATACCATACCAAGCGTAACATATGTCAAGTCACAGAATGAGTACTGTGGACCTAATACCAACATGTAGTTAATCTATCATCAAACCTAGACCTAATACCAACATGTAGTTAATCTATCATCAAACCTAGACCTAATACCAACATGTAGTTAATCATATCATCAAACCAAGACCTAATACCAACATGTAGTTAATCTATCATCAAACCTAGACCTAATACCAACATGTAGTTAATCTATCATCAAACCTAGACCTAATACCAACATATAGTTAATCTATCATCAAACCTAGACCTCATACCAACATGTAGTTAATCTATCATCAAACCTAGACCTAATACCAACATGTAGTTAATCTATCATCAAACCTAGACCTAATACCAACATGTAGTTAATCTATCATCAACCAAGACCTAATACCAACATGTAGTTAATCTATCATCAAACCTAGACCTAATACCAACATGTAGTTAATCTATCATCAAACCTAGACCTAATACCAACATATAGTTAATCTATCATCAAACCTAGACCTCATACCAACATGTAGTTAATCTATCATCAAACCTAGACCTCATACCAACATGTAGTTAATCTATCATCAAACCTAGACCTAATACCAACATGTAGTTAATCTATCATCAAACCTAGACCTAATACCAACATGTAGTTAATCTATCATCAAACCTAGACCTAATACCAACATGTAGTTAATCTATCATCAAACCTAGACCTAATACCAACATGTAGTTAATCTATCATCAAACCTAGACCTAATACCAACATGTAGTTAATCTATCATCAAACCTAGACCTCATACCAACATGTAGTTAATCTATCATCAAACCTAGACCTAATACCAACATGTAGTTAATCTATCATCAAACCTAGACCTAATACCAACATGTAGTTAATCTATCATCAAACCTAGACCTAATACCAACATGTAGTTAATCTATCATCAAACCTAGACCTAATACCAACATATACAGTAGTTAATCTATCATCAAACCTAGACCTAATACCAACATGTAGTTAATCTATCATCAAACCTAGACCTAATACCAACATATAGTTAATCTACCATCAAACCTAGACCTAATACCAACATGTAGTTAATCTATCATCAAACCTAGACCTAATACCAACATATACAGTAGTTAATCTATTATCAAACCTAGACCTAATACCAACATATAGTTAATCTATTATCAAACCTAGACCTAATATCAACATAGAGAAACAACAATCCTGCATTTCATACATAGTGAGGATGTTATCATTAGAATGAAGGGCAACCATATTACCATAACCAGTCACGGAGTTGGTGGTGATGAAATATTGTTAAAAGAAAAAAATTATACAAAATTAAATATGGGTGAATAATTGGGGGAAACTGTGAATAGAATGACAGAACAGTGTTTATGTCGAGAGAGAGAAAGTGTTGTGCAAAGCAAGCACTTACACATTTATCTGGGGCAAAGCCTGCTTTTCTCTTCAAGCAACACATTTCCATTACACAGCTGTGTTAGAGGAAGGACTGAGTACTGTGCTCCAGGCCTGTTCATACCGTCTGAGTACTGTGCTCCAGGCCTGTTCATACCCTCTGAGTACTGTGCTCCAGGCCTGTTCATACCCTCTGAGTACTATATGATTAACCAGGAGGATCAATCCTCTGATTACAGTGCTCCAGGCCTGTTCATACCGTCTGAGTACTGTGCTCCAGGCCTGTTCATACCGTCTGAGTACTGTGCTCCAGGCCTGTTCATACCCTCTGAGTACTGTGCTCCAGGCCTGTTCATACCCTCTGAGTACTGTGCTCCAGGCCTGTTCATACCGTCTGAGTACTGTGCTCCAGGCCTGTTCATACCCTCTGAGTACTGTGCTCCAGGCCTGTTCATACCCTCTGAGTACTGTGCTCCAGGCCTGTTCATACCGTCTGAGTACTATATGATTAACCAGGAGGATCAATCCTCTGATTACTGTGTGATTAACCAGGAGGATCAATCCTCTGATTACTATATGATTAACCAGGAGGATCAATCCTCTGAGTACTATATGATTAACCAGGAGGACCAATCCTCTGATTACTATATGATTAACCAGGAGGATCAATCCTCTGATTACTGTGTGATTAATCAGGAGGAACAATCCTCTGAGTACTGCATGATTAACCAGGAGGAACAATCCTCTGATTACTATATGATTAACCAGGAGGAACAATCCTCTGATTACTGTGTGACTAACCAGGAGGATCAATCCTCTGATTACTATGTGATTAACCAGGAGGATCAATCCTCTGATTACTGTGTGACTAACCAGGAGGATCAATCCTCTGATTACTATGTGATTAACCAGGAGGATCAATCCTCTGAGTACTATATGATTAACCAGGAGGATCAATCCTCTGATTACTGTGTGATTAATCAGGAGGAACAATCCTCTGAGTACTGCATGATTAACCAGGAGGATCAATCCTCTGATTACTGTGTGATTAACCAGGAGGATCAATCCTCTGATTACTGTGTGACTAACCAGGAGGATCAATCCTCTGATTACTATGTGATTAACCAGGAGGATCAATCCTCTGATTACTATGTGATTAACCAGGAGGAACAATCCTCTGAGTACTGCATGATTAACCAGGAGGATCAATCCTCTGATTACTATATGATTAACCAGGAGGATCAATCCTCTGATTACTGTGTGATTAACCAGGAGGATCAATCCTCTGATTACTATATGATTAACCAGGAGGAACAATCCTCTGATTACTGTATGATTAACCAGGAGGAACAATCCTCTGATTACTATATGATTAACCAGGAGGATCAATCCTCTGATTACTGTGTGATTAACCAGGAGGATCAATCCTCTGATTACTGTGTGATTAACCAGGAGGATCAATCCTCTGATTACTATATGATTAACCAGGAGGATCAATCCTCTGATTACTGTGTGATTAATCAGGAGGATCAATCCTCTGATTACTGTATGATTAACCAGGAGGAACAATCCTCTGATTACTATATGATTAACCAGGAGGAACAATCCTCTGATTACTATATGAGTAACCAGGAGGATCAATCCTCTGATTACTATATGAGTAACCAGGAGGATCAATCCTCTGAGTACTATATGATTAACCAGGAGGAACAATCCTCTGATTACTATATGATTAACCAGGAGGATCAATCCTCTGATTACTGTGTGATTAACCAGGAGGAACAATCCTCTGATTACTATATGATTAACCAGGAGGATCAATCCTCTGATTACTATATGATTAACCAGGAGGATCAATCCTCTGATTACTGTATGATTAACCAGGAGGAACAATCCTCTGATTACTGTGTGATTAACCAGGAGGATCAATCCTCTGATTACTATATGATTAACCAGGAGGATCAATCCTCTGATTACTGTGTGATTAACCAGGAGGATCAATCCTCTGATTACTGTGTGATTAACCAGGAGGATCAATCCTCTGATTACTGTATGATTAACCAGGAGGATAAATCCTCTGATTACTATATGATTAACCAGGAGGATCAATCCTCTGATTACTGTGTGATTAACCAGGAGGAACAATCCTCTGATTACTGTATGATTAACCAGGAGGATCAATCCTCTGATTACTATATGATTAACCAGGAGGATCAATCCTCTGATTACTGTATGATTAACCAGGAGGATCAATCCTCTGATTACTGTATGATTAACCAGGAGGATCAATCCTCTGATTACTATATGATTAACCAGGAGGATCAATCCTCTGATTACTATGTGATTAACCAGGAGGATCAATCCTCTGATTACTGTGTGATTAACCAGGAGGATCAATCCTCTGATTACTATATGATTAACCAGGAGGATCAATCCTCTGATTACTATATGATTAACCAGGAGGATCAATCCTCTGATTACTGTGTGATTAACCAGGAGGATCAATCCTCTGATTACTGTGTGATTAACCAGGAGGATCAATCCTCTGATTACTGTATGATTAACCAGGAGGATAAATCCTCTGATTACTATATGATTAACCAGGAGGAACAATCCTCTGATTACTGTATGATTAACCAGGAGGATCAATCCTCTGATTACTGTATGATTAACCAGGAGGAACAATCCTCTGATTACTGTATGATTAACCAGGAGGATCAATCCTCTGATTACTATATGATTAACCAGGAGGATCAATCCTCTGATTACTATATGAGTAACCAGGAGGATCAATCCTCTAATAACTGTATGACTAACCAGGAGGATCAATCCTCTAATTACTGTATGATTAACCAGGAGGATCAATCCTCTGATTACTATATGATTAACCAGGAGGATCAATCCTCTGATTACTGTGTGATTAACCAACCAGGAGGATCAATCCTCTGATTACTGTATGATTAACCAGGAGGATCAATCCTCTGATTACTATATGATTAACCAGGAGGATCAATCCTCTAATAACTGTATGACTAACCAGGAGGATCAATCCTCTAATTACTGTATGATTAACCAGGAGGATCAATCCTCTGATTACTATATGATTAACCAGGAGGATCAATCCTCTGATTACTGTGTGATTAACCAGGAGGAACAATCCTCTGATTACTATATGATTAACCAGGAGGAACAATCCTCTGAGTACTATATGATTAACCAGGAGGAACAATCCTCTGATTACTATATGATTAACCAGGAGGATCAATCCTCTGATTACTATATGATTAACCAGGAGGAACAATCCTCTGATTACTGTGTGATTAACCAGGAGGATCAATCCTCTGATTACTATATGATTAACCAGGAGGATCAATCCTCTGATTACTGTGTGATTAACCAGGAGGATCAATCCTCTGATTACTGTGTGATTAACCAGGAGGATCAATCCTCTGATTACTGTGTGATTAACCAGGAGGATCAATCCTCTGATTACTGTGTGATTAACCAGGAGGATCAATCCTCTGATTACTGTGTGATTAACCAGGAGGATCAATCCTCTGATTACTATATGATTAACCAGGAGGATCAATCCTCTGATTACTGTGTGATTAACCAGGAGGATCAATCCTCTGATTACTGTGTGATTAACCAGGAGGATCAATCCTCTGATTACTATGTGATTAACCAGGAGGAACAATCCTCAAGCAGCTGAACTACATAACAGAACACCATACGTTCCCAGTGCTGAGTTAAGCTGAGAGGTTTTAGTGCTGAACATGAACATCAGAGAGAAGACGAGTCAAGCTTTAGTTTAACTTTAACTGTTGACGCTGTCACACAAATGACTTTGTAATTGTGGCTCTGTGACAAGATCCAGTTGGAGACTCAGCCTGTGCTAAATTACCTTGTTTGAACTGCTATGTAGTTAACTGTGATTCTATTTTGTCTGGTCTGGTACGGTCTGGTCTGTCCCTCTGGTCTGGACTCGTCTGGATTAGTCTAGTCTGGTCTGGTCTGGTCTAGTCCAGTCTGGTCTGGTCTAGTCTAGTCTGGTCTGGTCTGGTCTGGTCTGGTCTGGTCTGGTCTGGTCTAGTCCAGTCTAGTCTAGTCTGGTCTATTCTAGTCTGGTCTGGTCTGGTCTGGTCTAGTCCAGTCTAGTCTAGTCTGGCCTAGTCTGATCTGTCCCTCTTGCCTCATGAAATACAGCCTGCTACTTCATTAAATGAATTCAGAATCCTCTTCAGGAAGAGTCTTTGACCGCACCCCCCCCCTCCTTATATTTCTGTCTCTGTCTGTCTCTGTCTCTGTCTCTGTCTCTCTCTCTCTCTCTCTCTCTCTCTCTCTCTCTCCTCTCCTCTCTCTCCCTCTCTCCACTCCCCTCTCTCCCTCCCTCTTTCTCTCTCTCCCTCTCTCCCTCTCTCCCTGTCTCTCTCTCTCTCTTTCTCTCTGTCTCGCTCTCTCTCTCTTTCTCTGTTTCTCTCTCTCTCTCTCTCTCTCTCTCTCTCTCTCTCTCTCTCTCTCTCTCTCTCTCTCTTTATCTCTGTCCCTCTCTCCCTCTCCCCCCTCTCTCTCCCCTCTATCTATGTCTCTCTCTCCCTCTTTCTCTCTGTCTCTCCCTCTCTCCCTCTCTCTCTATATATATATATATACACACACACACACAGTTGAAGTCGGAAGTTTAAGTCGGAAGTCAAGTCGGTTAGGACATTTACTTTGTGCATGACACAAGTAATTTTTCCAGCAATTGTTAACAGACAGATTACTTCACTTATAATTCACTGTATCACAATTCCAGTGGGTCAGAAGTTTACATACACCTAGTTGTCTGTGCCTTTAAACAGCTTGGAAAATTCCAGAAAATGACGTCATGACTTTAGAAGCTTCTGATTGTCTAATTGACATAATTCGAGTCAATTGGAGGTGTACCTGTGGATTTACTTCAAGGCCTACCTTCAAACTCAGTGCCTCTTTGCTTGACATCATGGGAAAATCAAATGAATCAGAAAAAAATTGTAGACCTCCACAAGTCCCGTTCTTCCTTGGGAGAAATTTCCAAATGCCTGAAGGTACCACATTCATCATGTACAAACAATAGTGCGCAAGTATAAACACCATGGGACCACGCAGCCATCATACCGCTCAGGAAGGAGACGCGTTCTGTCTCCTAGAGAGTAATATACTTTGGTCTGAAAAGTGCAAATCAATCCCAGAACAACAGCAAAGGACCTTGTGAAGATGCTGGAGGAAACAGATACAAAAGTATCTATATCCACAGTAAAACGAGTCCTATATCGAACCCGAAAGGCCGCACAGCTAGGAAGAAGCCACTGCTCCAAAACTGCCATGAAAAAGCCAGACTACAGTTTGCACATGGGGACAAAGATCGTACTTTTTGGAGAAATGTCCTCTGGTCTAATGAAACAAATATAGAACTTTTTGGCCATAATGACCATCATTATGTTTGGAGGAAAAGGGGGAAGGCTTGCAAGCTGAAGAACACCATCCCAACCGGGAAGCACGTGGGTGGCAGCATCATGTTGTGGGGGTGCTTAGCTGCAGGAGGGACTGGTGCACTTCACAAAATAGATGGCATCATGAGGCAGGAAAATTATGTGGATTATATTGAAGCAACAGATCAAGAAATCAGTCAGGAAGTTAACGCTTGGTCGCAAATGGGTCTTCCAAATGGACAATGACCCCAAGCATACTTCCAAAGTTGTGGCAAAATGGCTTAAGGACAACAAAGTCACGGTATTGGAGTGGCCATGACAAAGCCCTGACTTCAATCCTATAGAAAATGTGTGGGCAGATCTGAAAAAGCGTGTGGGAGCAAGGAAGCCTGACAAACCTGACTACAAACCTGACTACAGCAGCTCTGTCAGGAGGAATGGGACAAAATTCACCCAACTTATTGTGGGAAGCTTGTGGAAGGCTACCCAAAACATTTGACCCAAGTTAAACAACTTACAGGCAATGCTACCAAATACTAATTGAGTGTATGTAAACTTCTGACCAACTGGGAATGTTGAAAGCAATCATTGTCTCTATTATTATTCTGACATTTCACATTCTTAAAATAAAGTGGTGATCCTAACTGACCTAAGACAGGGAATTTTTACTAGGATTAAATGTCAGGAATTATGAAAAACAGAGTTTAAATGTTTTTGGCTAAGATGTATGTAAACTTCCCACTTCAACTGTATATATATATTTCTCTGTCTCACTGTCCCCCCCCCCCCCCCTCTCTCTAAATCTCTTTATCTCTCTCTCCTCAGGATCGATGTTCCTTGACTATGAGTGGCTGCATCATGTCTCTATCATCACCCCCATCGATCTGTCCGGTTGGCCGGAGTCGGCTGAGAGCGCCACTTCACTGGAGGGTCCGACTGGGCCAGACCAGGCTGTTGAGCGTCCCAAATGGAACTCTGTTCTCTTTAAAGTGCACTACTTTTGATCAGAGCCCTATGAGGATTAAGTTGCCATTTGGAATGTGCATGCTGGGGCAGGGCGAGGTGGGCAGCCTGGCTCTTCTCGGGTCAGGAGTGCAATATGAAGGGTAATGAGGTGTGAGTTTGCTGGAGGGACCAGGGATGACAAGCTCCAGGGGAGGTCCACCACAGTCTCCCTCTGTCTCTCTGTCGATGTCGCTCTCTCTCTTCCTTCTCTCTGTCTCTCTCTCGATGTCGCTCTCTCTCTGTCTTTCTCTGTCTCTCTCTCGATGTCGCTCTCTCTCTTCCTCTCTCTCTGTCTCTGTCTCTCTCTCTGTCTTTCTCTGTCTCTCTCTCTCGATGTCTCTTCCTCTCTGTCTCTCTCTGTCTTTCTCTCTCTCTCTCATGTCTCTCTCTGTCTTTCTCTCTCTCTCTCTCTCTTGATGTCGCTCTCTCTCTCTTTCTATCTCTCTCTCTCTCTTCCTCTCCCTCCCTCTCTTTTTCTCTCTCTGAGATTTCTTTATGTCCTTATAGCTTCAGAGACACACGTGATTGCTGAGGCTTGATATAGTCTTTAATCAAACAGTGTGTGTCCAAGTAGCAGCGTAACAGGACCTCAGAGGAGCACTAACATCGATTGCTAAAATATATTTTCTTTCCTCAAAACACAATAAAACAGGAAAACCATACAGCGGACACCTGCATGGATCCATTATGTTCAGATTATAAAGGTCTATCCATGGAGTCCATCACACTGGCAGGGAGTAGCACCAGTGTGTTCATAATATAGTCAGTGGTTATATCATTTCCCCTGCGGTTTTCACTTAATGTCCAGTTTCATACAGAATACTTACAGGTAGTGTTGAAGTAGGTATGACAGAATACTTAAAGGTAGTGTTGAAGTAGGTATGACAGAATACTTAAAGGTAGTGTTGAAGTAGGTATGACAGAATACTTAAAGGTAGTGTTGAAGTAGGTATGACAGAATACTTAAAGGTAGTGTTGAAGTAGGTATGACAGAATACTTAAAGGTAGTGTTGAAGTAGGTATGACAGAATACTTAAAGGTAGTGTTGAAGTAGGTATGACAGAATACTTAAAGGTAGTGTTGAAGTAGGTATAAGAATACTTAAGAGTGTTGATACTTAAAGGTAGTGGTATGACAGTAGGTAGTGAGGTAGAATACTTAAAGGTAGTGTTGAAGTAGGTATGACGGAATACTTAAAGGTAGTGTTGAAGTAGGTATAACAGAATACTTAAAGGTAGTGTTGAAGTAGGTATGACAGAATACTTAAAGGTAGTGTTGAAGTAGGTATGACAGAATACTTAAAGGTAGTGTTGAAGTAGGTATAACAGAATACTTAAAGGTAGTGTTGAAGTAGGTATGACAGAATACTTAAAGGTAGTGTTGAAGTAGGTATAACAGAATACTTAAAGGTAGTGTTGAAGTAGGTATGACAGAATACTTCAATACTGTGTGTAACCTTTATTTAACTAGGCAAGTCAGTTAAGAACAAATTCTTATTTACAATGACGGCCTAGGAACTGTGGGTTAACTGCCTTGTTCAGGGGAAGAATGACAGATTTTTACCTTGTCAGGTCGGGGATTCGATCCAGCAACCTTTCGGTTCCTGGCCCAACGCTCAAACCACTAGGCTATCTGCTGCCTTATAACATAATACTTCAATACTACCTTGAGTTAAAACAGAATACTTCAATACTACCTTGAGTTATAACAGAATATTTCAATACTACCTTGAGTTATAACAGAATACTTCAATAATACCTTGAGTTATAACAGAATACTTCAATAATACATTGAGTTATAACATAATACTTCAATACTACCTTGAGGTATAACAGAATACTTAAATACTACATTGAGTTATAACATAATACTTCAATAATACATACTTCAATAATACCTTGAGTTATAACATAATACTTCAATAATACCTTGAGTTATAACAGAATACTTCAATACTACCTTGAGTTATAACAGAATACTTAAATACTACCTTGAGTTATAACAGAATACTTCAATACTACCTTGAGTTATAACAGAATACTTCAATACTACCTTGAGTTATAACAGAACACTTAAATACTACATTGAGTTATAACAGAATACTTCAATACTACCTTGAGTTATAACATAATACTTCAATACTACCTTGAGTTATAAATAATAGTTATAAATAATAGTTTTCCCCAGCCTACCCGTAGTCGTAGTGATTATTGAGCTGTGAATTCCATCTCATGCTGAACGTTAATTTCATCTTTCAGGTCCTCTGATTGTACTCACATCTAACCTGAGGCTGTACCCAAATGGCTCCAACATTCCCTATACGAAAGTATCGTTGCCATTAATTTCTAAGACCTCAAGTCAATTCTTCATCCATAAAACCCCCATGATGCACTCTGACAATCTCCCAGACTCATAGTCAGAATTCCAGACACAATAAAACTAGGCCTGTGTCCCAAATGGCATCCAACGGGCCCTGGTCAAAAGTAGTGCACTAGACAGGAAATATGGTATACAGCCTCGGATTAGATGTTCTGGAAACATCCTAGGGGGTAATTAGCGGGTGTAATTGCAATGCCCCTGTAATAGTCACGCATCACAGTTCTCTGCAGGTGACCAGGAAATCAATTTACCACTAATTTCATTTAGCAATTTATTTTCTCCATGACTGGTGTCAGGGGGTGGGGATAGTGGCTTAGTGCAGTTTACATCTATGTTTGTTGCCATGGAGCGGAGAGAACCTGAGCAGTTTACATCTATGTTTTGTTGCCATGGGGCGGAGAGAACCTGAGCAGTTTACATCTATGTTTTGTTGCCATGGGGCGGAGAGAACCTGAGCAGTTTACATCTATGTTTTGTTGCCATGGGGCGGAGAGAACCTGAGCAGTTTACATCTATGTTTTGTTGCCATGGGGCGGAGAGAACCTGAGCAGTTTACATCTATGTTTTGTTGCCATGGGGCGGAGAGAACCTGAGCAGTTTACATCTATGTTTTGTTGCCATGGGGCGGAGAGAACCTGAGCAGTTTACATCTATGTTTTGTTGCCATGGGGCAGAGAGAACCTGAGCAGTTTACATCTATGTTTTGTTGCCATGGGGCATCTATGTTTTTGTTGCCATGGGGCAGAGAGAACCTGAGCAGTTTACATCTATGTTTTGTTGCCATGGGGCAGAGAGAACCTGAGCAGTTTACATCTATGTTTTGTTGCCATGGGGCAGAGAGAACCTGAGCAGTTTACATCTATGTTTTGTTGCCATGGGGCAGAGAGAACCTGAGCAGTTTACATGTTTTGTTGCCATGTTTTGTTTTGTTGCCATGCCATGTTTTGTTGCCATGGGGCGGAGAGAGAACCTGAGCAGTTTACATCTATGTTTTGTTGCCATGGGGCAGAGAGAACCTGAGCAGTTTACATCTATGTTTTGTTGCCATGGGGCAGAGAGAACCTGAGCAGTTTACATCTATGTTTTGTTGCCATGGGGCAGAGAGAACCTGAGCAGTTTACATCTATGTTTTGTTGCCATGGGGCAGAGAGAACCTGA
Organism: Oncorhynchus keta; assembly: GCF_023373465.1. Classification (NCBI taxonomy): domain Eukaryota; kingdom Metazoa; phylum Chordata; class Actinopteri; order Salmoniformes; family Salmonidae; genus Oncorhynchus; species Oncorhynchus keta. The sequence continues at coordinate 79,569 of NW_026278727.1, read as the reverse complement.
GCAGTTTACATCTATGTTTTGTTGCCATGGGGCAGAGAGAACCTGAGCAGTTTACATCTATGTTTTGTTGCCATGGGGCAGAGAGAACCTGAGCAGTTTACATCTATGTTTTGTTGCCATGGGGCAGAGAGAACCTGAGCAGTTTACATCTATGTTTTGTTGCCATGGGGCAGAGAGAACCTGAGCAGTTTACATCTATGTTTTGTTGCCATGGGGCAGAGAGAACCTGAGCAGTTTACATCTATGTTTTGTTGCCATGGGGCAGAGAGAACCTGAGCAGTTTACATCTATGTTTTGTTGCCATGGGGCAGAGAGAACCTGAGCAGTTTACATCTATGTTTTGTTGCCATGGGGCAGAGAGAACCTGAGCAGTTTACATCTATGTTTTGTTGCCATGGGGCAGAGAGAACCTGAGCAGTTTACATCTATGTTTTGTTGCCATGGGGCAGAGAACCTGAGCAGTTTACATCTATGTTTTGTTGCCATGGGGCAGAGAGAACCTGAGCAGTTTACATCTATGTTTTGTTGCCATATGTTTTCTATGTTTTGTTGCCATGGGGCAGAGAACCTGAGCAGTTTACATCTATGTTTTGTTGCCATGGGGCAGAGAGAACCTGAGCAGTTTACATCTATGTTTTGTTGCCATGGGGCAGAGAACCTGAGCAGTTTACATCTATGTTTTGTTGCCATGGGGCAGAGAGAACCTGAGCAGTTTACATCTATGTTTTGTTGCCATGGGGCAGAGAGAACCTGAGAGTTTACATCCTGGGGCAGAGAACCTGAGTTTACATCTATGTTTTGTTGCCATGGGGCAGAGAACCTGAGCAGTTTACATCTATGTTTTGTTGCCATGGGGCAGAGAGAACCTGAGCAGTTTACATCTATGTTTTACATCTATGTTTTGCCATGGGGCAGAGAACCTGGCAGTTTACATCTATGTTTTGTTGCCATGGGGCGGAGAGAACCTGAGCAGTTTACATCTATGTTTTGTTGCCATGGGGCAGAGAGAACCTGAGCAGTTTACATCTATGTTTTGTTGCCATGGGGCAGAGAGAACCTGAGCAGTTTACATCTATGTTTTGTTGCCATGGGGCAGAGAGAAGCATCTGGTTTTGTTGCCATGGGGCGGAGAGAACCTGAGCAGTTTACATCTATGTTTTGTTGCCAGGGGCAGAGAGAACCTGAGCAGTTTACATCTATGTTTTGTTGCCATGGGGCAGAGAACCTGAGCAGTTTACATCTATGTTTTGTTGCCATGGGGCGGAGAGAACCTGAGCAGTTTACATCTATGTTTTGTTGCCATGGGGCAGAGAGAACCTGAGCAGTTTACATCTATGTTTTGTTGCCATGGGGCAGAGAGAACCTGAGCAGTTTACATCTATGTTTTGTTGCCATGGGGCAGAGAGAACCTGAGCAGTTTACATCTATGTTTTGTTGCCATGGGGCAGAGAACCTGAGCAGTTTACATCTATGTTTTGTTGCCATGGGGCAGAGAGAACCTGAGCAGTTTACATCTATGTTTTGTTGCCATGGGGCAGAGAGAACCTGAGCAGTTTACATCTATGTTTTGTTGCCATGGGGCAGAGAGAACCTGAGCAGTTTACATCTATGTTTTGTTGCCATGGGGCAGAGAGAACCTGAGCAGTTTACATCTATGTTTTGTTGCCATGGGGCAGAGAGAACCTGAGCAGTTTACATCTATGTTTTGTTGCCATGGGGCAGAGAGAACCTGAGCAGTTTACATCTATGTTTTGTTGCCATGGGGCAGAGAGAACCTGAGCAGTTTACATCTATGTTTTGTTGCCATGGGGCAGAGAACCTGAGCAGTTTACATCTATGTTTTGTTGCCATGGGGCAGAGAGAACCTGAGCAGTTTACATCTATGTTTTGTTGCCATGGGGCGGAGAGAACCTGAGCAGTTTACATCTATGTTTTGTTGCCATGGGGCAGAGAGAACCTGAGCAGTTTACATCTATGTTTTGTTGCCATGGGGCAGAGAGAACCTGAGCAGTTTACATCTATGTTTTGTTGCCATGGGGCGGAGAGAACCTGAGCAGTTTACATCTATGTTTTGTTGCCATGGGGCAGAGAGAACCTGAGCAGTTTACATCTATGTTTTGTTGCCATGGGGCGGAGAGAGAACCTGAGCAGTTTACATCTATGTTTTGTTGCCATGGGGCGGAGAGAACCTGAGCAGTTTACATCTATGTTTTGTTACCATGGGGCGGAGAGAACCTGAGCAGTTTACATCTATGTTTTGTTGCCATGGGGCAGAGAGAACCTGAGCAGTTTACATCTATGTTTTGTTGCCATGGGGCAGAGAGAACCTGAGCAGTTTACATCTATGTTTTGTTGCCATGGGGCAGAGAGAACCTGAGCAGTTTACATCTATGTTTTGTTGCCATGGGGCGGAGAGAACCTGAGCACTTTACATCTATGTTTTGTTGCCATGGGGCGGAGAGAACCTGAGCACTTTACATCTATGTTTTGTTGCCATGGGGCGGAGAGAACCTGAGCAGTTTACATCTATGTTTTGTTGCCATGGGGCGGAGAGAACCTGAGCAGTTTACATCTATGTTTTGTTGCCATGGGGCAGAGAGAACCTGAGCACTTTACATCTATGTTTTGTTGCCATGGGGCGGAGAGAACCTGAGCAGTTTTATAGCTAATCTCATGGTATTGTAAACATTTTGCCATGAGGCTGAGAGAAAATCTTACTGTTTTAGAGCTAATTTCCTGCTATTCTACACATGTTGCTATGAAACTGAGAGAACATGTGCAGGTTTATAGCACTAAATCTATTTTTTAGGTGGGGGGTGTTCATGATGAAACTCTCATATTAAACTCCAATGGTACTCACAATGTTGATGGTTTACAGGGCATTCAGGATTCAGAAAGTATTCAGACCCCTTCCCTTGTTCCACATGTTGTTATGTTACAGCCTTATTCCATAACGGATTAAATATAACCTTTTTTTCTCAGCAATCTACACACAATACCCCATCATGACAAAGCAAAAAAACAGCTTTATTTATTTTTTTGCAAATTTATTAGAAATAAAAAAACAGAAATATCTTATTTACATAAATATTCAGACACTTTGCTATGAGACTCAAAATTGAGCTCAGGTGCATCCTGTTTCCATTGATCATCCTTGAGATGTTTCTACAACTTGATTGGAGTCCACCTGTCGTACATTCAATTGATTGGACATGATTTGGAAATGTACACACCTGTATATATCAGGTCCCACAGTTGACAGTACATGTCAGAGCAAAACCAAGCCATGAGGTCAAAGGAATTGTCCGTAGAGCTCCGAGACAGGATTGTGTCGAGGCACAGCTCTGGGGAAGGGCACCAAAATATTTCTGCAGCATTGAAGGTCCCCAAGAACACAGTGGCCTCCATCATTCTTAAATGGAAGAAGTTTGGAACCACCAAGACTCTTCCTAGAGCTGTCTGTCAGGACAAACTGAACAATCAGGGGAGAAGGGCCTTGGTCAGGGAGGTGACAAGTACCCGACGGCCACTCTGACAGAACTCTAGAGTTCCTCTGTGGAGATGGGAGAACCTTCCAGAAGGACAGCAATCTCTGCAGCGCTCCACCAATCAGGCTATTACGGTAAAGTGGAAGGAAACCACTCCTCAGTAAAAGACACATGACTGCCAAAAGGCAGCTAAAGACTCTCAGACCATGAGAAACAAGATTCTCTCGTCTGATGTAACCAAGATTGAACTCTTTGGCCTGAACTCCAAGCATCACATCTGGAGGAAACCTGGCACCATCCCTACGGTGAATAGTGGTGGTGGCAGCATCATGCAGTGGGGATGTTTTTCAGCAACAGGGACTGGGAGACTAGTCAGGATCGAGGGAAAGATGAATGCAGCAAAGTACAGAGAGATCCTTGACGAGAAAACCTGCTCAGGACCTCAGACTGGGCCAAAGGTTCACCTTCCAACAGGACAACGACCCTAAGCACACAGCCAATACAACGCAGGAGTGGCTCCGAGCCAGAGCCTGGACTTGAACCCGATCAAACATCTCTGGAGAAACCTGGAAATAGCTGCGCAGCGACACTCCCCATCCAACCTGACAGAGCTGGAGAGGATCTGCAGAGAAGAATGGGAGAAACTCCCCATCCAACCTGACAGAGCTGGAGAGGATCTGCTGAGAAGAATGGGAGAAACTCCCCATCCAACCTGACAGAGCTTGAGAGGATCTGCAGAGAAGAATGGGAGAAACTCCCCATCAACCTGACAGAGCTTGAGAGGATCTGCAGAGAAGAATGGGAGAAACTCCCCAAACCAGGTGTGCAGACCTGGAGTCAAGACTGCAGAGTCGATGCTGTAATCAAACTCCCAACAAAGTTTTTGAGAAAACTGGAAATGTGATCTTTCAGATTTTTCAAAACTAGAAACTTTTCTAAACCTGTTTTTTCTTTGTCTGGAGAGGATTCTGTGAGAAGATGAGGGGGAAAACTATTTAATCAATTTTGACAGAGCTGGAACAACATCTGGAAAAATGGGGTCTGAATACTCCCCATCACAGTATATTTAGAGTTTTAGAGGATTCAATGTTTATATAAACATATTTGAGAATTTTATATATTTGACATGATTTTTTAATTTTACCTTTATTTTACTAGGCAAGTCAGTTAAGGAGAAACTCCCCATCAATGACGGCTGGGAGAGGGGTTAACTGCCTGTTCAGGGGGCAGAACGACAGATTTGTCAACCTTGACAGAGCTGGGGGATTGAACTTGAATTCCGAGAAACTCTCCAACAACCTGACAACCTGGAGACCCTGCAGCCCCAATGAGCTCCCCATCAACCTGACAGAGCTGGAGGGCCTGCAGATGAATGGGATAAATTCCCATAACATTCTGACAGAGCTGGTACTAGTTTCTGCAGTAATACAGAAACTCCCCAAACACAGGTGTGCCAAGTTTGTTGCGTCAAGACTCAAGAGTCGATGCTGTAATCACCGCCAAAGGTACCTCTTCAACAAAGTTTTGAGAAACTTACCTAAATGTGATATTTCCTTTTTTATTTTTCATAAACTAGCAATCCTTTTCTAAAAACCTGTTTTTTCTTTGTCATTAAGAGGTATTCTGTGTAGATTGATGAGGGGGAAAAAACTATTTAATCAATTTTAGAATAAGGCTGTAACAACATGTGGAAAAGTCAGGGGTCTGAATACTTCCCGAAGGCACAGTATATTTAGAGTTTTACAGATCCTTCCTCATTCAATTGTTTATATAAACATATTTGATTATTTTATATATTTGACATGTGATTTTTCATTTTACCTTTATTTAACTCTCAGGCAAGTCAGTTAAGAACAAATTCTTATTTTTCTTTTTGGGTGTCTCAGGCTCTATTTCCTCCTGCCTGTTCAGGGGCAGAACGACTGATTTGTACCTTGTCAGCCCTCTGGGGCTGGGTTTGAACTTGCAACCTTCCGGTTACTAGTCCAACGCTCTAACCACTAGATCCTCCCTGCCCCCCATAAGGCCACACAGAGGGCCTCTAGATGTCTAGGGCCACTAGATGTCTTGGGATAAATTACATAACATTCTGGTAGTTTACTAGTACTAGTTTCCAGTAATACAGTATTCCCTCCATTTGTCACCCTAGTGTGGAGTGGGGGACATTCATGTTGCTTTCAACCCAGACGGCTCTCCTCTGTGTTACGAAGGCTGTCCTCACTGCCAAAGTTGACTCTCTCTCCTCTGTTCTCATCCTCCGAGATCTATACTCTGCCTTCGACACTGTGAACCATCAGACCCTCCTCTCCACCCTCTCAGGGCTGGGTGTCTCAGGCTCTATCAGATCCTCCTCTCCACCCTCTCAGGGCTGGGTGTCTCAGGCTCTATCAGATCCTCCTCTCCACCCTCTCAGGGCTGGGTGTCTCAGGCTGTATCAGATCCTCCTCTCCATCCTCTCAGGGCTGGGTGTCTCAGGCTCTATCAGATCCTCCTCTCCACCCTCTCAGGGCTGGGCGTCTCAGGCTCTATCAGATCCTCCTCTCCACCCTCTCAGGGCTGGGTGTCTCAGGCTCTATCAGATCCTCCTCTCCACCCTCTCAGGGCTGGGTGTCTCAGGCTCTATCAGATCCTCCTCTCCACCCTCTCAGGGCTGGGTGTCTCAGGCTCTATCAGATCCTCCTCTCCACCCTCTCAGGGCTGGGTGTCTCAGGCTCTATCAGATCCTCCTCTCCACCCTCTCAGGGCTGGGTGTCTCAGGCTCTATCAGATCCTCCTCTCCACCCTCTCAGGGCTGGGTGTCTCAGGCTCTATCAGATCCTCCTCTCCACCCTCTCAGGGCTGGGTGTCTCAGGCTCTATCAGATCCTCCTCTCCACCCTCTCAGGGCTGGGTGTCTCAGGCTCTATCAGATCCTCCTCTCCACCCTCTCAGGGCTGGGTGTCTCAGGCTCTATCAGATCCTCCTCTCCACCCTCTCAGGGCTGGGTGTCTCAGGCTCTATCAGATCCTCCTCTCCACCCTCTCAGGGCTGGGCGTCTCAGGCTCTATCAGATCCTCCTCTCCACCCTCTCAGGGCTGGGTGTCTCAGGCTCTATCAGATCCTCCTCTCCACCCTCTCAGGGCTGGGCGTCTCAGGCTCTATCAGATCCTCCTCTCACCCTCTCAGGGCTGGGTGTCTCAGGCTCTATCAGATCCTCTTCTCCACCCTCTCAGGGCTGGGTGTCTCAGGCTCTATCAGATCCTCCTCTCCACCCTCTCAGGGCTGGGCGTCTCAGGCTCTATCAGATCCTCCTCTCCACCCTCTCAGGGCTGGGTGTCTCAGGCTCTATCAGATCCTCCTCTCCACCCTCTCAGGGCTGGGTGTCTCAGGCTCTATCAGATCCTCCTCTCCCACCCTCTCAGGGCTGGGTGTCTCAGGCTCTATCAGATCCTCCTCTCCACCCTCTCAGGGCTGGGCGTCTCAGGCTCTATCAGATCCTCCTCTCCACCCTCTCAGGGCTGGGTGTCTCAGGCTCCATCAGATCCTCCTCTCCACCCTCTCAGGGCTGGGCGTCTCAGGCTCTATCAGATCCTCCTCTCCACCCTCTCAGGGCTGGGTGTCTCAGGCTCTATCAGATCCTCCTCTCCACCCTCTCAGGGCTGGGTGTCTCAGGCTCTATCAGATCCTCCTCTCCACCCTCTCAGGGCTGGGCGTCTCAGGCTCTATCAGATCCTCCTCTCCACCCTCTCAGGGCTGGGCGTCTCAGGCTCTATCAGATCCTCCTCTCCACCCTCTCAGGGCTGGGTGTCTCAGGCTCTATCAGATCCTCTTCTCAACCCTCTCAGGGCTGGGTGTCTCAGGCTCTATCAGATCCTCCTCTCCACCCTCTCAGGGCTGGGCGTCTCAGGCTCTATCAGATCCTCCTCTCCACCCTCTCAGGGCTGGGCGTCTCAGGCTCTATCAGATCCTCCTCTACACCTCTCAGGGCTGGGTGTCTCAGGCTCTATCAGATCCTCCTCTCCACCCTCTCAGGGCTGGGCGTCTCAGGCTCTATCAGATCCTCCTCTCCACCCTCTCAGGGCTGGGTGTCTCAGGCTCTATCAGATCCTCCTCTCCACCCTCTCAGGGCTGGGTGTCTCAGGCTCTGCACACTCTGCATCCTACCTGGCAGGCCGCTCCTACCAGATGAAATTAAGAGGATCTGTGTCTGCACCATGTACCACTACTGGTGTCCCCCTGAGCTCGGTTCTAGGCCCTCTTCTCTTCTCTCTCAACACCAAGTCACTCGACTATGGCATATTTTCAAATAACCCTGCCCACCACCTCAAGCTCAACCTCAACAAGACAGAGCAGCTCTTCCTCCCGGGGAAGCGCCTGCCCGCTCTAAGACCTCTCCACAAGGTTGACAACTCCACTGTGTCCCACTCCCAGAGTGCAAAGAACCTTGTTGTGACCCTGCAAAAACACACTAATGGTGGAACCAACTCCCACCCACCCTCCCCCCCCAAAAAAAAATATTTTTTTTTAGGACAGCAGAGTCCCTGCCCATCTTCTGAAAACATCTGAAACCTTACATCCTCAAAGAGTATGTTACATAATCCCACAGTACCTCCCCCACCCACCCTTTCAGGAACTAACACTCAACATTATTTCCCTTTTACTAGCAAGGACTTTGCTGAGCTACTTTATTGGGTAAGAATGTACTGGCTGTGATTATCTTACCTAGTTATGTTAAGATAAATGCACTAATTGTAAATTGCTCTGGATAAGAGCGTCTGCTAAATGACTTAAATATAATGTAAAATATATATATATTTTTTCAAGAGCGACAAACTTGACTTTTAAAAGAACAGATACTCTATCGCTGGACAAAAATGAAGGAAAGAAGAATATCAATTGTGGAGTGGAGTCAGAAACTCAACCATCATCCACTTGACTTTCAAAGAGAAGATAGACCCTGCTGGCCTGGTGTGCATCGAGCCTGTTCAATGTTTCATGTGTTGTGGAGTAGGGTAGCTATTATTATTTATCTCTGGTAAGTGTGCCTCTAGTCTAGCACGACCAGGAAACACCAAAGGACTCTACCGTCTGTAGTTTCGCCCTCTCCCTCTCTCTCTCTCCCACTCCCTCTCTCTCTCTCCCCTCTCCTTCTACCTCTCCACCTCTCTCCCTTTCCCTCTCCTTCTACCTATCTACCTCTCTCCTTCTACCTCTCCACCTCTCTCCCTTTCCCTCTCCTTCTACCTCTCCACCTCTCTACCTCTCTCCCTCTCTCCTGCTCCCTCTCCTTCTACCTCTCTCCCTCTCTCCCTCTCTCCCTCTCTCCCGCTCCCTCTCCTTCTCTCCTTCTACCTCTCCAACTCTCTCACTTTCCCTCTCCACCTCTCTACCTCTCTCTCTCTCTCCTGCTCCCTCTCCTTCTACCTCTCTCCCTCTCTCCCACTCCCTCTCCTTCTCTCCTTCTACCTCTCCACCTCTCTACCTTTCCATCTCCACCTCTCTACCTCTCTCCCTCTCTCCTGCTCCCTCTCCTTCTACCTCTCTCCCTCTCTCCTGCTCCCTCTCCTTCTACCTCTCCACCTCTCTCCTTTCCCTCTCCACCTCTCTACCTCCCCTCTCCTTCTTTCCTTCTACCTCTCTCTCTCTCTCTCCTGCTCCCTCTCCTTCTACCTCTCTCCCTCTCTCCCGCTCCCTCTCCTTCGACCTCTCCACCTCTCTCCCTCTCTCCTGCTCCCTCTCCTTCTACCTCTCTCCCTCTCTCCTGCTCCCTCTCCTTCGACCTCTCCACCTCTCTACCTCTCTCCCTCTCTCCTGCTCCCTCTCCTTCTACCTCTCTCCCGCTCCCTCTCCTTCTCTCCTTCTACCTCTCCACCTCTCTCCTTCTCTCCTTCTACCTCTCCACCTCTCTCCCTCTCTCCCGCTCCCTCTCCTTCTACCTCTCCACCTCTCTACCTCTCCTTCTACCTCTCCACCTCTCTACCTCTCCTTCTACCTCTCCACCTCTCTACCTCTCCTTCTACCTCTCCACCTCTCTACCTCTCCTTCTACCTCTCCACCTCTCTACCTCTCCTTCTACCTCTCCACCTCTCTACCTCTCCTTCTA
>NW_026278727.1:7500-65000 GCF_023373465.1 Oncorhynchus keta | reverse complement strand
CTAAGGAGGGGAGATTTATTTTGCAAAACATTGAGACAATAGTTTTTTCTTCAGTAAAAATGGGATTTTTGGAGGAAAACTCCTTCCCCAGGGCAGAGGTAAAGCATGGGAGAGAAGACCAGTATTAGGATGCAGAGACGATGTCCCTTGCCTCTCCTCTCCTCGCTTATCCCTCTCCTCGCCTCGCTAGCGGCCTTGCCGGCCCGAATCAGAGGAACACGAGGGAGGGATACCAGATTGGTTCAGAATGAATTATTAGCCTCACCTTCATGGAAGATTAAACTAATCCATCCACATGTTGCCAGGGCTTCTCCTGAACACTACTGCTTCTAAACACAGTTCTACCCTCTGAACACAGTTCTGCCCTTCTAAACACAACTCTACCCTTATAAACACGGTTCTACCCTTCTAAACACAGTTCTACCCTCTGAACACAGTTCTACCCTTCTAAACACAGTTCTACCCTCTGAACACAGTTCTACCCTTCTAAACACAGTTCTACCCTCTGAACACAGTTCTACCCTCTGAACACAGTTCTGCCCTTCTAAACACAACTCTACCCTTCTAAACACAGTTCTACCCTCTGAACACGGTTCTACCCTTCTAAACACAGTTCTACCCTCTGAACACAGTTTTACCCTTCTAAACACAGTTCTACCCTCTGAACACAGTTCTACCCGTCTAAACACAGTTCTACCCTTCTAAACACAGTTCTACCCTCTGAACACAGTTCTACCCGTCTGAACACAGTTCTACCCTCTGAACACAACTCTACCCTTCTGAACACAACTCTACCCTTCTGAACACAGCTCTACCCTTCAAAACACAGCTCTACCCTTCTAAACACAGCTCTACCCTTCTGAACACAGCTCTACCCTTCAAAACACAGCTCTACCCTTCTAAACACAGCTCTACCCTTCAAAACACAGCTCTACCCTTCAAAACACAACTCTACCCTTCTGAACACAACTCTACCCTTCTGAACACAGTCCTTCCCTTCAAAACACAGCTCTACCCTTCTGAACACAGTTTTACCCTTCTAAACACAGCTCTACCCTTCTGAACACAGTCCTACCCTTCAAAACACAGCTCTACCCTTCTGAACACAGTTTTACCCTTCTAAACACAGCTCTACCCTTCTGAACACAGTCCTACCCTTCAAAACACAGCTCTACCCTTCAAACACAGTTTTACCCTTCTAAACACAGCTCTGCATAAGCGAGAGAGAGATATTAGATTAGATTTTATTAGTCCCATGTACAGGGACGCAGATGTAGTTGCATGGTACAGTGAAATTCTTCAGCTGCGAGTTCCGACACTGCAGGTGTGAATAAAACATGCATATGAAAAAATGCAAACTTTAAATAATAATATTTACATATTTACAACGAAAGAGAGAGAGATCATCTGGGAGAGAACAGTTTAGTAATACAGTAGACCTGATCGACAGCTTTCTGTTACCTCCACTGTGTGGACAGGAGAAGACCAGTTGTCTGTCTGTTCCCTCCACTATGTGGACAGGAGAAGACTAGTTGTCTGTCTGTTCCCTCCACTATGTGGACAGGAGAAGACTAGTTGTCTGTTACCTCCACTATGTGGACAGGAGAAGACTAGTTGTCTGTCTATTCCCTCCACTATGTGGACAGGAGAAGACTAGTTGTCTGTTCCCTCCACTGTGTGGACAGGAGAAGACTAGTTGTCTGTCTGTTACCTCCACTATGTGGACAGGAGAAGACTAGTTGTCTGTCTGTTCCCTCCACTATGTGGACAGGAGAAGACTAGTTGTCTGTCTGTTACCTCCACTATGTGGACAGGAGAAGACTAGTTGTCTGTCTGTTCCCTCCACTATGTGGACAGGAGAAGACTAGTTGTCTGTCTGTTCCCTCCACTATGTGGACAGGAGAAGACTAGTTGTCTGTCTGTTCCCTCCACTATGTGGACAGGAGAAGACTAGTTGTCTGTTACCTCCACTGTGTGGACAGGAGAAGACTAGTTGTCTGTCTGTTACCTCCACTATGTGGACAGGAGAAGACTAGTTGTCTGTCTGTTACCTCCACTATGTGGACAGGAGAAGAATAGTTGTCTGTCTGTTCCCTCCACTATGTGGACAGGAGAAGACTAGTTGTCTGTTCCCTCCACTGTGTGGACAGGAGAAGATTAGTTGTCTGTCTGTTACCTCCACTGTGTGGACAGGAGAAGACTAGTTGTCTGTTACCTCCACTATATGGACAGGAGAAGACTAGTTGTCTGTCTGTTCCTCCACCTCACTACTGTGTGGACAGGAGAAGACTAGTTGTCTGTCTGTTCCCTCCACTGTGTGGAGTGTTGTCTGTTACCTCCACTGGTGGACAGGAAGACAGTTGTCTGTTAGTGTGGACAGGAGAAGACTAGTTGTCTGTCTGTTCCCTCCACTGTGTGGACAGGAGAAGACTAGTTGTCTGTTACCTCCACTGTGTGGACAGGAGAAGACTAGTTGTCTGTCTGTTCCCTCCACTAGACTAGTTGTCTGTCTGTTCCCTCCACTATGTGGACAGGAGAAGACTAGTTGTCTGTCTGTTACCTCCACTATGTGGACAGGAGAAGACCAGTTGTCTGTTACCTCCACTATGTGGACAGGAGAAGACTAGTTGTCTGTCTGTTCCCTCCACTATGTGGACAGGAGAAGACTAGTTGTCTGTCTGTTACCTCCACTGTGTGGACAGGAGAAGACCAGTTGTCTGTTACCTCCACTATGTGGACAGGAGAAGACTAGTTGTCTGTCTGTTCCCTCCACTGTGTGGACAGGAGAAGACCAGTTGTCTGTTCCCTCCACTGTGTGGACAGGAGAAGACTAGTTGTCTGTTACCTCCACTGTGTGGACAGGAGAAGACCAGTTGTCTGTTCCCTCCACTGTGTGGACAGGAGAAGACTAGTTGTCTGTTACCTCCACTGTGTGGACAGGAGAAGACCAGTTGTCTGTTCCCTCCACTATGTGGACAGGAGAAGACTAGTTGTCTGTTACCTCCACTGTGTAGACAGGAGAAGACTAGTTGTCTGTCTGTTACCTCCACTGTGTGGACAGGAGAAGACTAGTTGTCTGTTACCTCCACTGTGTGGACAGGAGAAGACCAGTTGTCTGTTACCTCCACTGTGTGGACAGGAGAAGACCAGTTGTCTGTTACCTCCACTGTGTGGACAGGAGAAGACCAGTTGTCTGTCTGTTACCTCCACTATGTGGACAGGAGAAGACCAGTTGTCTGTTACCTCCACTGTGTTGACAGGAGAAGACCAGTTGTCTGTCTGTTACCTCCACTGTGTGGACAGGAGAAGACTAGTTGTCTGTTCCCTCCACTATGTGGACAGGAGAAGACCAGTTGTCTGTTACCTCCACTGTGTTGACAGGAGAAGACTAGTTGTCTGTCTGTTACCTCCACTGTGTGGACAGGAGAAGACTAGTTGTCTGTTACCTCCACTGTGTGGACAGGAGAAGACCAGTTGTCTGTTCCCTCCACTATGTGGACAGGAGAAGACTAGTTGTCTGTTACCTCCACTGTGTAGACAGGAGAAGACTAGTTGTCTGTCTGTTACCTCCACTGTGTGGACAGGAGAAGACTAGTTGTCTGTTACCTCCACTGTGTGGACAGGAGAAGACCAGTTGTCTGTTACCTCCACTGTGTGGACAGGAGAAGACCAGTTGTCTGTCTGTTACCTCCACTATGTGGACAGGAGAAGACCAGTTGTCTGTTACCTCCACTGTGTTGACAGGAGAAGACCAGTTGTCTGTCTGTTACCTCCACTGTGTGGACAGGAGAAGACTAGTTGTCTGTTCCCTCCACTATGTGGACAGGAGAAGACTAGTTGTCTGTTACCTCCACTGTGTGGACAGGAGAAGACTAGTTGTCTGTTCCCTCCACTGTGTGGACAGGAGAAGACTAGTTGTCTGTTACCTCCACTGTGTGGACAGGAGAAGACTAGTTGTCTGTTACCTCCACTATGTGGACAGGAGAAGACCAGTTGTCTGTTCCCTCCACTGTGTGGACAGGAGAAGACCAGTTGTCTGTTCCCTCCACTGTGTGGACAGGAGAAGACTAGTTGTCTGTCTGTTACCTCCACTGTGTGGACAGGAGAAGACTAGTTGTCTGTCTGTTACCTCCACTGTGTGGACAGGAGAAGACCAGTTGTCTGTTACCTCCACTGTGTGGACAGGAGAAGACTAGTTGTCTGTCTGTTACCTCCACTGTGTGGACAGGAGAAGACCAGTTGTCTGTTACCTCCACTGTGTGGACAGGAGAAGACTAGTTGTCTGTTACCTCCACTGTGTGGACAGGAGAAGACTAGTTGTCTGTTACCTCCACTGTGTGGACAGCAGAAGACTAGTTTCTTCATACATGGTTTTAGCTTCTCGCTTTGCCCTCTTTGTTGTTGTGGAAGTGAGACCAATAAAAGAAGAAGAAAAGTAATGATATAAAGAAGGGTTAAAAACCATAATGAAAAGGTCTGCAGTCCTCAGCTGCCAGTACCTACCTTCTGTTGAAAAGTTCAGGGTCTCTGAACCTGGCGTCCCTGTCGTAGACAAAGTGTTCCTGTGTGATGGTGACGCTGTGGTCCAGACTGTAGTTCTTACTGATGGTCACAACAGGATAACCCATCTGAAGGGTCCAGCAGTCCATCACCTCCTTAATGTTGATGTCCTTCCCTTCCTTCTGCATGGCCTGGGGGATATGGGGAATCAATTAACCAATTAACCAGTTAATCAGTCAGACATTGGTCTGTCGGTCAAATCATATCAAATGTTATTGGTCACTCACATATCTTACAGATATCGCAGATGCAGCGAAATGCAGTACAGTAATACATAATGCTTGTGTTTATAGCTCAGCCCAGTCAAAACTGTTCGCTGCTCTGGCCCCCCAATGGTGGAACAAACTCCCTCACGACGCCAGGACAGCGGAGTCAATCACCACCTTCCGGAGACACCTGAAACCCCACCTCTTTAAGGAATACCTAGGTAAGGATAAAGTAATCCTTCTCACCCCCCTTAAAATATTTAGATGCACTATTGTAAAGTGGCTGTTCCACTGGATGTCATAAGGTGAATGCACCAATTTGTAAGTCGCTCTGGATAAGAGCGTCTGCTAAATGACTTAAATGTAATGTAAATGCTCCAACAGTACAGTAATACATAATGCTTGTGTTTATAGCTCCAACAGTACAGTAATACATCATGCTTGTGTTTATAGCTCCAACAGTACAGTAATACATAATGCTTGTGTTTATAGCTCCAACAGTACAGTAATACATAATGATTGTGTTTATAGCTCCAACAGTACAGTAATACATAATGCTGGGTAGCGTCAAGAAGTTAATAGAAAAGCCTATATAATGTACATATGAAGGTGTTTAGCTTGTCGGGATGCGAGGATATGAAGGTGTTTAGCTTGTCGGGAGGCGAGGATATGAAGGTGTTTAGCTTGTCGGGAGGCGAGGATATGAAGGTGTTTAGCTTGTCGGGAGGCGAGGATATGAAGGTGTTTAGCTTGTCGGGAGGCGAGGATATGAAGGTGTTTAGCTTGTCGGGATGCGAGGACATGAAGGTGTTTAGATTGTCGGGAGGCGAGGATATGAAGGTGTTTAGCTTGTCGGGATGCGAGGATATGAAGGTGTTTAGATTGTCGGGAGGCGAGGATATGAAGGTGTTTAGCTTGTCGGGAGGCGAGGACATGAAGGTGTTTAGCTTGTCGGGAGGCGAGGATATGAAGGTGTTTAGCTTGTCGGGAGGCGAGGATATGAAGGTGTTTAGCTTGTCGGGATGCGAGGACATGAAGGTGTTTAGATTGTCGGGAGGCGAGGATATGAAGGTGTTTAGCTTGTCGGGAGGCGAGGACATGAAGGTGTTTAGCTTGTCGGGAGGCGAGGATATGAAGGTGTTTAGCTTGTCGGGAGGCGAGGATATGAAGGTGTTTAGCTTGTCGGGAGGCGAGGATATGAAGGTGTTTAGCTTGTCGGGAGGCGAGGATATGAAGGTGGTTAGCTTGTCGGGATGCGAGGATATGAAGGTGTTTAGCTTGTCGGGAGGCGAGGATATGAAGGTGGTTAGCTTGTCGGGAGGCGAGGATATGAAGGTGGTTAGCTTGTCGGGAGGTGAGGATATGAAGGTGTTTAGCTTGTCGGGAGGTGAGGATATGAAGGTGTTTAGCTTGTCGGGAGGTGAGGATATGAAGGTGTTTAGCTTGTCGGGAGGCGAGGACATGAAGGTGTTTAGCTTGTCGGGAGGCGAGGATATGAAGGTGTTTAGCTTGTCGGGTGGCGAGGATATGAAGGTGTTTAGCTTGTCGGGAGGCGAGCATATGAAGGTGTTTAGCTTGTCGGGAGGCGAGGATATGAAGGTGTTTAGCTTGTCGGGTGGCGAGGATATGAAGGTGTTTAGCTTGTCGGGAGGCGAGCATATGAAGGTGTTTAGCTTGTCGGGATGCGAGGATATGAAGGTGTTTAGCTTGTCGGGAGGCGAGGATATGAAGGTGGTTAGCTTGTCGGGAGGCGAGGATATGAAGGTGTTTAGCTTGTCGGGAGGCGAGGATATGAAGGTGGTTAGCTTGTCGGGAGGCGAGGATATGAAGGTGTTTAGCTTGTCGGGAGGCGAGCATATGAAGGTGTTTAGCTTGTCGGGATGCGAGGATATGAAGGTGGTTAGCTTGTCGGGAGGCGAGGACATGAAGGTGTTTAGCTTGTCGGGAGGCGAGGATATGAAGGTGGTTAGCTTGTCGGGAGGCGAAGATATGAAGGTGTTTAGCTTGTCGGGAGGCGAGGATATGAAGGTGGTTAGCTTGTCGGGAGGCGAGGATATGAAGGTGGTTAGCTTGTCGGGAGGCGAGGATATGAAGGTGTTTAGCTTGTCGGGAGGCGAGGATATGAAGGTGGTTAGCTTGTCGGGAGGCGAGGATATGAAGGTGTTTAGCTTGTCGGGAGGCGAGGATATGAAGGTGGTTAGCTTGTCGGGAGGCGAGGATATGAAGGTGGTCTTGTCGGGAGGCGAGGATATGAAGGTGTTTAGCGAGGCGAGGATATGAAGGTGGTTAGCTTGTCGGGAGGCGAGGATATGAAGGTGGTTTAGCTTGTCGGGAGGCGAGGATATGAAGGTGGTTAGCTTGTCGGGAGGCGAGGATATGAAGGTGTTTAGCTTGTCGGGAGGCGAGGATATGAAGGTGGTTAGCTTGTCGGGAGGCGAGGATATGAAGGTGTTTAGCTTGTCGGGAGGCGAGGATATGAAGGTGTTTAGCTTGTCGGGAGGCGAGGATATGAAGGTGGTTAGCTTGTCGGGAGGCGAGGATATGAAGGTGTTTAGCTTGTCGGGAGGCGAGGATATGAAGGTGGTTAGCTTGTCGGGAGGCGAGGATATGAAGGTGTTTAGCTTGTCGGGAGGCGAGGATATGAAGGTGTTTAGCTTGTCGGGAGGCGAGGATATGAAGGTGTTTAGCTTGTCGGGAGCGAGATATGAAGGTGTTTAGCTTGTCGGGAGGCGAGGATATGATGTTTAGCTTGTCGGGAGGCGAGGATATGAAGTGGTTAGCTTGTCGGGAGGCGAGGATATGAAGGTGTTTAGCTTGTCGGGAGGCGAGGATATGAAGGTGTTTAGCTTGTCGGGAGCGAGATATGAAGGTGTTTAGCTTGTCGGGAGGCGAGATATGAAGGTGTTTAGCTTGTCGGGAGGCGAGGATATGAAGGTGTTTAGCTTGTCGGGATGCGAGGATATGAAGGTGTTTAGCTTGTCGGGATGCGAGGATATGAAGGTGTTTAGCTTGTCGGGATGCGAGGACATGAAGTTTAGCTGTTTAGCTTGTCGGGAGGCGAGGATATGAAGGTGTTTAGCTTGTCGGGATGCGAGGACATGAAGGTGTTTAGCTTGTCGGGAGGCGAGGATATGAAGGTGGTTAGCTTGTCGGGAGGCGAGGATATGAAGGTGTTTAGCTTGTCGGGAGCGAGATATGAAGGTGTTTAGCTTGTCGGGAGGCGAGGATATGAAGGTGTTTAGCTTGTCGGGAGGCGAGGAGCTATGAAGGTGTTTAGCTTGTCGGGAGGCGAGGATATGAAGGTGGTTAGCTTGTCGGGAGGCGAGGATATGAAGGTGTTTAGCTTGTCGGGAGGCGAGGGATATGAAGGTGTTTAGCTTGTCGGGAGGCGAGGATATGAAGGTGTTTAGCTTGTCGGGGAGGCGAGGATATGAAGGTGGTTAGCTTGTCGGGATGCGAGGATATGAAGGTGTTTAGCTTGTCGGGAGGCGAGGATATGAAGGTGGTTAGCTTGTCGGGAGGCGAGGATATGAAGGTGTTTAGCTTGTCGGGAGGCGAGGTGTCGGTGTCTGCGACGTGGCTGGTTTTCACTTTATAGTCCTTGATTGTCTGGAGTCCCTGCAAAATACTGAGTCTGAGTCGTTGCATTGCGACTCCACTTCGTCCATGTACTGTTGTTTTGCCTGTTTGATTGCGTTACAGGGGGCATAGCTGGTCAGTTTGTTCACGTCCATGTACTGTCGTTTTGCCTGTTTGATTGCGTTACAGAGGGCATAGCTGGTCAGTGTGTTCACATCCATGTTCGAGGTCAAATTGACTTGGTTAAATGCGGTGGTTCGTGCTTTCAGATTTGGGCAAATGATGTCATCTATCCATGGTTTATGGTTTGGATTAATTGTAATCATCACAGTGGGAACAACATCCTCTATGGACTTCCTGATGAACTCAGTGTATACATTGATATTATTTTCCGAGACAACACAAACATTTCCCAGTCCATGTGATCAAAACAATCTTGAAGGCATAGATTTTGATTGGTCAGTCCAACGTTGAACAGTCCTTACAATGGGTCCCTTCCTGTTTAAATTTCTGTCAATAGGAAGGGAGGAGCTAAATGGAGGCGTGATCTGATTTGCCAAAGATAGGGCGGGGGAGGGCTGATCGAACTTTGGTGGCTTTTTTCTCCAATTTCCTTTATTAAAGTCCCCAGATACAGTCAATGCGGCTTCAGGATATGTGGTTTCCATCTTTCAGTGTAGTTCTTTGAGAGCCATAGCAGTGTTGGCTTGGGGGGGACATACACGGCCGTGAAGATGACCGAAGGAACATGATCTTGGGAGGTAATGAGGTCGCCATTTGATGGTGATGTATTCCAGTTTCGGAGAACAAAAAGGACTTCCTGTACATTACCACCATGAGTAGTTCATCATGAAACATACAACTCCATCTTTTCTTTTTCCCGGAGAGTTCTTTCTTCCTGTCCGCGTGATATATGGAGAACCCCACAGGCTGACTGTATGGGGATGGGATATATCCGGAGAGAGCCATGGTTCCACAAAAACAGAGTACGTTACAGTCCCTGATGTTTCTCTGGAAGGAGATCCTCGTCTGCTTTATTGTACAGGGACGGAAAGTAAGGACAATAATACACCCGGAAGCGATGGGATGGTAATGCAGGCCTCCTGAGTCTGACTAAGAGCCCTTCTTTCTCCTTGTTCTTCTTCTGCAGTGACGGTGTCTTGGAGCAGCCCCCAGGATGAATGGAACTGCCTCAGGGAGTATAAACAAAGGATCCAGTACAGGGAAATTGAATCTAAATGCTGGTGACTGACCGCCCATCTAATATCCAACAGTTATTTACGGCTGTAGGTTAATTATGCAAGAAACGTTTTTGAGCAAATAATGTAAGAAATAACACAGAAAAAAAATATACAATATACTGCAAAGTTGGCGAGGAGCTAGAAACAGGACAACCATGTCTGTTGCCATAATCTAGTATTATCATTCAGTCTGTCATTAGTATCACTACTATAATTCAGTCTGTCATTAGTATCATTACTATCATTCAGTCTGTCATTACGATCATTCAGTCTGTCATTAGTATCACTACTATCATTCAGTCTGTCATTAGTATCATTACTATCATTCAGTCTGTCATTACGATCATTCAGTCTGTCATTAGTATCACTACTATCATTCAGTCTGTCATTAGTATCATTACTATCATTCAGTCTGTCATTACGATCATTCAGTCTGTCATTAGTATCATTCAGTCTGTCATTAGTATCATTACTATCATTCAGTCTGTCATTACGATCATTACTATCATTCAGTCTGTCATTACGATCATTACTATCATTCAGTCTGTCATTACGATCATTCAGTCTGTCATTAGTATCATTACTATCATTCAGTCTGTCAGTACGATCATTCAGTCTGTCATTACTATCATTACTATCATTCAGTCTGTCATTAGTATCATTACTATCATTCAGTCTGTCATTACGATCATTCAGTCTGTCATTAGTATCATTACTATCATTCAGTCTGTCAGTACGATCATTCAGTCTGTCATTACTATCATTACGATCATTCAGTCTGTCATTAGTATCATTACTATCATTCAGTCTGTCATTACGATCATTCAGTCTGTCATTAGTATCATTACTATCATTCAGTCTGTCATTACGATCATTCAGTCTGTCATTAGTATCATTACGATCATTCAGTCTGTCATTAGTATCATTACTATCATTCAGTCTGTCATTAGTATCATTACTATCATTCAGTCTGTCATTACGATCATTCAGTCTGTCATTAGTATCATTACTATCATTCAGTCTGTCATTACGATCATTCAGTCTGTCATTACTATCAGTACGATCATTCAGTCTGTCATTAGTATCATTACTATCATTCAGTCTGTCAGTACGATCATTCAGTCTGTCATTACTATCATTACTATCATTAAGTCTGTCATTACGATCATTACTATCATTCAGTCTGTCATTAGTATCATTACGATCATTCAGTCTGTCAGTACGATCATTCAGTCTGTCATTACTATCATTACTATCATTCAGTCTGTCATTACTATCATTACTATCATTCAGTCTGTCATTACCATCATTACTATCATTCAGTCTGCCATTATTATCAGTCTGCCATGTCTTTCAGTCATTGTCAGCCAGTCAGCCAGTCAGCCAGTCAGCCAGTCAGTCAGCCAGTCAGTCAGTCAGGTACATTTCTAATGTCTGGGAAACCATGAGAGCTCACTGCTAAATGTGTTGAAACAGCATCGCTGGAGTGGACTGAGGGGGAGAGGAGGAGAGGGGGAGGAGGGGAGGGGGAGGAGGGGAGAGGAGGAGGGAGAGGTAGGGGAGAGGAGAGGAGAGGAGGGGGAGGAGGGGAGAGGAGGGGGGAAGAGGTAGGAGCTAATCAGGAACTTGGGGAACGCAGTCAGAGCAACTCGCTTTGACAGCTCACCACAGCAGCACTCGAAATCAGAGTGGTAAATTTGCAGCATTTCACCAATGCAGCACCTAGCCTGAGGAAAGAACCTCAGGACAGGACCAAACCACAGAACCTCAGCCTGGCTTCCCCTGAATCCCAATACATACCCTATACAACATGTGGGCATTATCTTTTAATCTCCCTTATTATTTTTGTGTTAACGTGTGTATGTTGAAAGCCTTTGGTTTTGTCAGCCAATGTTGACCATGGTCTTAAATGTTGACACATCAACTCTCTCTCTCTCTCTAATTTAGTGAACAGTTCAATGTGGATGGCTAAAGTAGTGCTGAAAGGAAGTAGATGGACATCCTATAGGAAGTAGATGGACATCCTATAGGAAGTAGATGGACATCCTTTAGGAAGTAGATGGACATCCTATAGGAAGTAGATGGACATCCTATAGGAAGTAGATGGACATCCTATAGGAAGTAGATGGACATCCTTTAGGAAGTAGATGGACATCCTATAGGAAATAGATGGACATCCTTTAGGAAGTAGATGGACATCCTATAGGAAGTAGATGGACATCCTATAGGAAGTAGATGGACATCCTTAAGGAAGTAGATGGACATCCTATAGGAAGTAGATGGACATCCTATAGGAAGCAGATGGACATCCTATAGGAAGTAGATGGACATCCTTTAGGAAGTAGATGGACATCCTATAGGAAGTAGATGGACATCCTTTAGGAAGTAGATGGACATCCTTTAGGAAGTAGATGGACATCCTATAGGAAGTAGATGGACATCCTATAGGAAGTAGATGGACATCCTATAGGAAGTAGATGGACATCCTATAGGAAGTAGATGGACATCCTATAGGAAGTAGATGGACATCCTATAGGAAGTAGATGGACATCCTATAGGAAGTAGATGGACATCCTATAGGAAGGGAGATGGACATCCTATAGGAAGTAGATGGACATCCTATAGGGGTAGATGGACATCCTTTAGGAAGGATGGACATCCTATAGGAAGTAGATGGACATCCTATAGGAAGTAGATGGACATCCTTAAGGAAGCAGTCAGATGGACATCCTATAGGAAGTAGATGGACATCCTATAGGAAGCAGATGGACATCCTATAGGAAGTAGATGGACATCCTTTAGCCTTAGATGGACATCCTTTAGGAAGTAGATGGACATCCTATAGGTAGTAGATGGACATCCTATAGGAAGTAGATGGACATCCTATAGGAAGTAGATGGACATCCTATAGGAAGTAGATGGACATCCTATAGGAAGTAGATGGACATCCTATAGGCTACTAGATGGACTTCCTTTAGGAAGTAGATGGACATCCTATAGGAAGTAGATGGACATCCTTAAGGAAGTAGATGGACATCCTATAGGAAGTAGATGGACATCCTATAGGAAGTAGATGGACATCCTATAGGAAGTAGATGGACATCCTATAGGAAGTAGATGGACATCCTATAGGAAGTAGATGGACATCCTTTAGGAAGTAGATGGACATCCTATAGGTAGTAGATGGACATCCTATAGGAAGTAGATGGACATCCTATAGGAAGTAGATGGACATCCTATAGGAAGTAGATGGACATCCTATAGGAAGTAGATGGACATCCTATAGGAAGTAGATGGACTTCCTTTAGGAAGTAGATGGACATCCTATAGGAAGCAGATGGACATCCTTAAGGAAGTAGATGGACATCCTATAGGAAGTAGATGGACATCCTATAGGAAGTAGATGGACATCCTATAGGAAGTAGATGGACATCCTATAGGAAGTAGATGGACATCCTATAGGAAGTAGATGGACATCCTATAGGAAGTAGATGGACATCCTATAGGAAGTAGATGGACATCCTATAGGAAGTAGATGGACATCCTATAGGAAGTAGATGGACATCCTATAGGAAGTAGATGGACATCCTTAAGGAAGTAGATGGACATCCTATAGGAAGTAGATGGACATCCTATAGGAAGTAGATGGACACCCTATAGGAAGTAGATGGACTTCCTCAGTATAAAGTGCAGGGGGAATTCTAAACGTAACAAGAAAGCGAGGACAAGAGAAACATAAGACCTTAATTGAAAACATGCGTTTCAGAATCAGTTAGTTGGGTTATAAAACTCCTCTGATGTTTTAAAAAGGAGAATTTATACATCAAAGACTGGACAGTTTGTAAAAATGTTTTCCAGGTGGGTGGTGTAGTGTAATATTGGCAAAGACTATGCAGAGGTGCCACCCTGAATAGTAAACTCAGCTTCTATATATTTTTCTGTGTTGGTCAGACTATAATAATAATAGTAGAGTTTGTTCAGTGCAGCGTAATCTCTAATCCCTGATCTGTAATCCAGGGCCACCAAGGACCAGGCGGTAAATACAAGGCAAGGGATTATTAGTGTTGTTATTGACACTGTCAATTCAGTCTGCTTTCCAAATAGGACATTCTGTTCATGCTTCACCTGCTTTAGGATGACTAGATTAGCAGAATAAATCTTTTTTTTGGGGTGTTGGGGGGCGTTGACAATAATGATAGATCATTTCTTCACAGCGCTTGCCAGGGCAATAATTGACGTGACCAGAAGATTTTTTAGATTCGTCATCATCCGTCTGTGGTGAATAATGTTGTCTGAACCTGTCGTAGTTTGACAGGTTCTCTATTCAGATGTGAAGCACCGTTAGTTATCTGGAAATCAGCCATCCTTCCTCTCGGGTGTCTAAAACAACACGTGATATTTCGGCTCCCGTTTTTTTTAAAATGACGTTCAGCTTATAAAGCCTTCATAATGCCTTCATGAGCACTACATAAATGTGTTTGTTACAGAGCATCTATAACCGTATGTCAGGCTTTATAAAAAGGGTTCACAAATGTGGCACAACTTTGTGACATAATCACCAATGTCAAATGTGACATAATCACCAATGTCAAATGTGACATAATCACCAATGTCAAATGTGACATAATGACCAATGTCAAATGTGACATAATCACCAATGTCAAATGTGACATAATGACCAATGTCAAATGTGACATAATCACCAATGTCAAATGTGACATAATCACCAATGTCAAATGTGACATAACCCACTAGGTCAAATGTGACATAACCCACTAGGTCAAATGTGACATAACCCACTATGGCAAATGTGACATAACCCACTATGTCAAATGTGACATAACCCACTATGTCAAATGTGACATAATCACCAATGTCAAATGTGACATAAACACCAATGTCAAATGTGACATAACCCACTATGTCAAATGTGACATAACCCACTATGTCAAATGTGACATAATCACCAATGTCAAATGTGACATAATCACCAATGTCAAATGTGACATAACCCACTATGTCAAATGTGACATAACCCACTATGTCAAATGTGACATAAACATGTGCTTTGTAAAGGGTGACATATTGCGCTGCAGGATTCCAACACTCTCTAAAGTGAAGTCACGTTAGTCACATTTACACCGAATCTCATTCCCCGGACACTTCCTGGCCAAATGTGCCGAAGGTCGACAACTACTGTGATTATTATTATTTGACCCTGCTGGTCATTTATGAACATTTGAACATCTTGGTCATGTTCTGTTATAATCTCCACCCGGCACAGCCAGAAGAGGACTGGCCACCCCTCATAGCCTGGTTCCTCTCTAGGTTTCTTCCGAGGTTTTGGCCTTTCTAGGGAGTTTTTCCTAGCCACCGTGCTTCTACATCTGCATTGCTTGCTGTTTGGGGTTTTAGGCTGGGTTTCTGTACAGCACTTTGAGATATCAGCTGATGTACGAAGGGCTATATAAATACATTTGATTTGATTTGATTTGATGACCCAACACATCAAATGTGGCCTTCATTAGTCAGGGTTAAATTGTGGAAATGTTGAGCCATAATTCTAACTTTGTGGCTGTGTTAAATAGTGACGACCAGAGGGAACGTTTTTGCTAGCTAAGGATGACACATACTTTACTCAGTGAGGCCACTCCCATGTAATTCTATGGTCCCTCCCACTCAGGCCAACTCTGAATGGTTGCTATGCCAGGTTTCTATGTGCTGCGTGTCCAATAGCCTGGAGACGACGACGCACAAAGAAGCGCTGACCTTGATGAAAGCCACCAACATAAGGACATTGAAAGTGGCTTTTCTTCCAGAGGCAAGTCACATGTTCCTCTGCACACATACACAACAATACAACGAGTCACACCGTGTGGTGCTGGGCCCGGTCGGGTTGGGCCCGGTCGGGTCTTTGACACATCCCCCCACTGAAAGATTAGCCATTAAAATGTGGCCACCATTGTAACAGGTTGTAATCAAACCCTGGTCTCCATGGGAACAGAGGAGGAATACCTGGTGAGGTAGTCTCTGGTTGGACTAGTCCAAATCATCTTGGTTCTGACACACACACACGCACACGCACACGCACACACACACACACATACACACGCACACATACACACACATACGCACACACACACACACACACACACACACACACACACACACACACACACACACACACACACACACACACACACACACACACACACACACACACACACACACACACACACACGCTTCACATGTCCATGAACCGATTGAAAGACCTCTCCCACTCTACAGTGACCTGTGGGATCATGAGAAAACCTTCATAGATCAGCAGAACGTAAATAACCTGTTCATTGACCCTTTATGTAGCCTCCTGTAATACTTTATTTGAAGTGAGACACCCTCGGTCCTTTATAACACATCTATATAGACTCTATATCGCATCTCGCAGAACTTACTTTGAAATCAGACCCCTTTGGTAAACATTTTTATATTTTTTTAAAACAATATCAAAACGTTACATTTCAAAAAAGTCCAGCAACGTAATTACATTGAACAGTACGCAGGGCTCTGAATAACGTAGCTTTTCCCTGAGCTGGAGGAGGAATGGTCCGTGCCTCTCTGCCTGCTGCAGGTACTGAAGAGTGGGTTCCAATTACATCGAACAGTACGCAGGGCTCTGAATAACGTAGCTTTTCCCTGAGCTGGAGGAGGAATGGTCCGTGCCTCTCTGCCTCCTGCAGGTACTGAAGGTTGCAACTTTAAAAGTAACAACAAAGAAAGTTAGCAGGTCTGTGAGGAAAGGCCTTTGCCACTCAAATCTGGAAAAAAAAACATTTCTGTGTTTTATTATTTTATTTATTGAACCTTTATTTAACTGGGAAAGTTAGTTTAAGAACAAATTGTTATTTACAATGACGACCTACCCCGGCCAAACCTTCCCCTACCCCCGGACGACGCTCCCCGGACGACGCTGGGCCAATTGTGCTGCGGCAGAAAAACTCTGAATGGGGAAATGGGAAACTCCCATTCGATTTGTATATTATTCATCTTTTATTTACAAAACTCATGATGTGACTATGAGACATGGCTGTATCTATTTATTGTAAATAACGATTGTGATAGTTACAGTCTGTAATCTAACTCAACACGTAACCAATTCATTTCAATTACAATAAAATAAAGCTTAACTTAACTGGTTTCCGGTGGCACCACAAATGAGTATTCGATTTGCGAACTTACATCGCTACAGAAACAACGCTAACCAAACAACACAGTTCAGGGAGGACTGAATTAAAGGGCAACGACACTCAAAAATCAAAGTTTCTTGGAGAACTCAAAACTCATTCCCTGTTGTGGTTCAAGCATTGTTGTAAACACAGAAAATCAAATTGAGTTGTTTTTCTATTGTAAAAAGTGTGGGGGGAAATGGGGGAAATCTCAAATGTGGAAAAACAATAACAGAGAAAACAGAATTTGGAGAAAAAATATTGAGTTAGGCCAAAAAAATATCACTGATTTTAAACTATGGAACATTTTTGTTGCTGTGTATGACTGCACTTTAGAGTGTGTCCTCCTGCAGCACAGCATTTTGACTGCACTTTAGAGTGTGTCCTCCTGCAGCACAGCATTTTGACTGCACTTTAGAGTGTGTCCTCCTGCAGCACAGCATTTTGACTGCACTTTAGAGTGTGTCCTCCTGCAGCACAGCATTTTGACTGCACTTTAGAGTGTGTCCTCCTGCAGCACAGCATTTTGACTGCACTTTAGAGTGTGTCCTCCTGCAGCACAGCATTTTGACTGCACTTTAGAGTGTGTCCTCCTGCAGCACAGCATTTTGACTGCACTTTAGAGTGTGTCCTCCTGCAGCACAGCATTTTGACTGCACTTTAGAGTGTGTCCTCCTGCAGCACAGCATTTTGACTGCACTTTAGAGTGTGTCCTCCTGCAGCACAGCATTTTGACTGCACTTTAGAGTGTGTCCTCCTGCAGCACAGCATTTTGACTGCACTTTAGAGTGTGTCCTCCTGCAGCACAGCATTTTGGGGGAAGTTGAGGTCAGCTCCAATATTGGCTCTGCACCCAGGAGGGAAAGAGGTTGGGTTATCCTAGAAATGTTTTACAGTAATATAATATACGCAATTTATCAAACGCTTTTATCCAAAAGAGACTTTCAGTCATGAGCGCGTACATTGTTTTTTTACCGTGTGGGTAGTCATGACAACCTAACCCACTATCCCGGTGCTGCGATGCTCTACCCGAGATGCATGACGAGGTTATAATGCTTTGCGAAGCCTTCATATGATGTATACGAACTTTTACGAAGCAGTGCTCCTGCCACCCACTATAAAGCACAACTTCATTTTTGACATAGTGGATTATGTCACATTTGACATTGCTGGTTATGTCACACAGTTACGCCACACTTATGAGGCCTGTTATAGAGCATGACATACGGTTATAGATCATTTGTGACATGTTTATGTTGTGTTTATGAAGCCTGTTATAGAGCATGACATACGGTTATAGATCATTTGTGACACGTTTATGTTGTGTTTATGAAGGCTTTATGAAGCCTGTTATAGAGCATGACATACGGTTATAGATCATTTGTGACAGGTTTATGTTGTGTTTATGAAGGCTTTATGAAGCCTGTTATAGAGCATGACATATGGTTATAGATCATTTGTGACACGTTTATGTTGTGTTTATGAAGCCTGTTATAGAGCATGACATACGGTTATAGATAAATTGTGACACGTTTATGTTGTGTTTATGAAGGCTTTATGGAGCCTGTTATAGAGCATGACATACGGTTGTAGATCATTTGTGACATGTTTATGTTGTGTTTATGAAGCCTGTTATAGAGCATGACATACGGTTATAGATCATTTGTGACACGTTTATGTTGTGTTTATGAAGGCTTTATGAAGCCTGTTATAGAGCATGACATACGGTTATAGATCATTTGTGACAGGTTGATGTTGTGTTTATGAAGGCTTTATGAAGCCTGTTATAGAGCATGACATACGGTTATAGATAATTCGTGACACGTTCATGTTGTGTTTATGAAGGCTTTATGAAGCCTGTTATAGAGCATGACATACGGTTATAGATCATTTGTGACAGGTTTATGTTGTGTTTATGAAGGCTTTATGAAGCCTGTTATAGAGCATGACATACGGTTATAGATCATTCGTGACACGTTCATGTTGTGTTTATGAAGGCTTTATGGAGCCTGTTATAGAGCATGACATACGGTTATAGATCATTCGTGACACGTTCATGTTGTGTTTATGAAGGCTTTATGAAGCCTGTTATAAGCTGTACGTCATTTAAAAAGGGGACCGTTGATCATGGCTTTGTACACACAAACACAAACACAAACACACACACACCTGCTGTATCCTCTGAGACATATTGACAGGGGGAGTAAGCCAGGATAGACCAGCCATGCTGCCAGTGATCCTGGGCTTCCCTTCACAAAAGGCTTTGTGCCCGCTTCACGTGGCAGATTACTGATGCAAATTGGTTTCTCATGAACAGCCCGATGGAAAGCTGTGAATATCAGCATTCATTGAATTAATTGGCCGTCACAGACGATTGATGAGGCGTTAGATGTGTCAAAGGGGACAAACAGAGGTAGTGAGAAGTGAAATCCTCTTTATCACTCAAAGGGGTGCCTATCGCATGTCTTTAGTGCTTATAGTACTTCCAGTACTTACCCCTATAGGGGCAGACAGACAGATCATGACCTATTCATAGGGATACAATGGGTGATTGAAGTGGTGACAACAACAGTGAAATATCCAGGCTGCATGTTGCAGAGGATCTCGGCAGAGAGTATCGTTTCCAATGGCCAAGTATTGCACATCGTTGTAGTTCTAAATGATGTCTAGAGATATCATTACAGTAGTGGAGATGTGAGGAGAGAACTGAGGATGCTGGGTCCTTCATGGAGAGTGGAGGTGTGAGGAGAGAACTGAGGATGCTGGGTCCTTCATGGACAGTGGAGGTGTGAGGAGAGAACTGAGGATGCTGGGTCCTTCATGGACAGTGGAGGTGTGAGGAGAGAACTGAGGATGCTGGGTCCTTCATGGACAGTGGAGATGTGAGGAGAGAACTGAGGATGCTGGGTCCTTCATGGACAGTGGAGGTGTGAGGAGAGAACTGAGGATGCATGGTCCTTCATGGACAGTGGAGGTGTGAGGAGAGAACTGAGGATGCTGGGTCCTTCATGGACAGTGGAGGTGTGAGGAGAGAACTGAGGATGCATGGTCCTTCATGGACAGTGGAGATGTGAGGAGAGAACTGAGGATGCTGGGTCCTTCATGGACAGTGGAGGTGTGAGGAGAGAACTGAGGATGCTGGGTCCTTCATGGACAGTGGAGGTGTGAGGAGAGAACTGAGGATGCTGGGTCCTTCATGGACAGTGGAGGTGTGAGGAGAGAACTGAGGATGCTTGGTCCTTCATGGACAGTGGAGATGTGAGGAGAGAACTGAGGATGCAAGGTCCTTCATGGACAGTGGAGGTGTGAGGAGAGAACTGAGGATGCTGGGTCCTTCATGGACAGTGGAGGTGTGAGGAGAGAACTGAGGATGCTGGGTCCTTCATGGACAGTGGAGGTGTGAGGAGAGAACTGAGGATGCTGGGTCCTTCATGGACAGTGGAGGTGTGAGGAGAGAACTGAGGATGCTTGGTCCTTCATGGACAGTGGAGATGTGAGGAGAGAACTGAGGATGCAAGGTCCTTCATGGACAGTGGAGGTGTGAGGAGAGAACTGAGGATGCTGGGTCCTTCATGGACAGTGGAGATGTGAGGAGAGAACTGAGGATGCTGGGTCCTTCATGGACAGTGGAGATGTGAGGAGAGAACTGAGGATGCTGGGTCCTTCATGGACAGTGGAGATGTGAGGAGAGAACTGAGGATGCATGGTCCTTCATGGACAGTGGAGATGTGAGGAGAGAACTGAGGATGCTTGGTCCTTCATGGAAAGTGGAGGTGTGAGGAGAGAACTGAGGATGCTGGGTCCTTCATGGACAGTGGAGATGTGAGGAGAGAACTGAGGATGCTGGGTCCTTCATGGACAGTGGAGGTGTGAGGAGAGAACTGAGGATGCTGGGTCCTTCATGGACAGTGGAGGTGTGAGGAGAGAACTGAGGATGCTGGGTCCTTCATGGAGAGTGGAGGTGTGAGGAGAGAACTGAGGATGCTGGGTCCTTCATGGACAGTGGAGGTGTGAGGAGAGAACTGAGGATGCTGGGTCCTTCATGGAGAGTGGAGGTGTGAGGAGAGAACTGAGGATGCTGGGTCCTTCATGGACAGTGGAGGTGTGAGGAGAGAACTGAGGATGCTGGGTCCTTCATGGACAGTGGAGGTGTGAGGAGAGAACTGAGGATGCTGGGTCCTTCATGGACAGTGGAGGTGTGAGGAGAGAACTGAGGATGCATGGTCCTTCATGGACAGTGGAGGTGTGAGGAGAGAACTGAGGATGCTGGGTCCTTCATGGACAGTGGAGGTGTGAGGAGAGAACTGAGGATGCTGGGTCCTTCATGGACAGTGGAGATGTGAGGAGAGAACTGAGGATGCTGGGTCCTTCATGGACAGTGGAGGTTTGAGGAGAGAACTGAGGATGCTGGGTCCTTCATGGACAGTGGAAGTGTGAGGAGAAAAATAAGACTGCTTGTTGCTTCATGGTCTGTTATTTACCAGGCAGAACCCAGGTCCCGACTCTCTGTTATTTACCAGACAGAACCCAGGTCCTGACTCTCTGTTATTTACCAGGCAGAACCCAGGTCCTGACTCTGTTATTTACCAGGCAGAACCCAGGTCCTGACTCTCTGTTATTTACCAGACAGAACCCAGGTCCTGACTCTGTTATTTACCAGACAGAACCCAGGTCCTGACTCTGTTATTTACCAGGCAGAACCCAGGTCCTGACTCTGTTATTTACCAGACAGAACCCAGGTCCTGACTCTCTGTTATTTACCAGACAGAACCCAGGTCCTGACTCTGTTATTTACCAGGGAGAACCCAGGTCCTGGCTCTGTTATTTACCAGACAGAACCCAGGTCCTGACTCTGTTATTTACCAGGTAGAACCCAGGTCCTGACTCTCTGTTATTTACCAGGGAGAACCCAGGTCCTGACTCTGTTATTTACCAGGTAGAACCCAGGTCCTGACTCTGTTATTTACCAGGTAGAACCCAGGTCCTGACTCTCTGTTATTTACCAGACAGAACCCAGGTCCTGACACTCTGTTATTTACCAGACAGAACCCAGGTCCTGACTCTCTGTTATTTACCAGGGAGAACCCAGGTCCTGATTCTTTAAATAGCCACCCTTTGCCTTGATCACAGCTTTGCAAACTCTTGGCTCTTCTCTCAACCAGCTTCACCTGGAATGATTTTCCAACAGTCTTGTAGGAGTTCCCACATATACTGAGCACTTGCTGGCTACTTTTCCGTCACTCTGCGGTCCAACTCATGCCAAACCATCTCAATTTGGTTGAGATTGAGGGATTGTGGAGGCCAGGTCATCTGATGCAGCACTCTCCTTCTTGCTAAAATAGCCCTTACACAGCCTGGAGGTGTGTTGGGTCATTGTCCTGTTGAAAAAAATGTTAGTCCAACTAAGTCCAAACCAGATGGGATGGCATATTAGTGCAGAATGCTGTGGTAGCCATGCTGGTTAAGTGTGCCTTGAATTCTAAATAAATCACAGACAGTGTCACCAGCAAAGCACCCCCACACCATAACACCTCCTCCTCCATGCTTCACGGTGGGAAATGCACATGTGCAGATCATCCGTTCACCCACACAGAGTCTCAAAAATACACAGCGGTTGGAACCAAACATCTCCCATTTGGACCAGTCTAATGTCCATTGCTCATGTTTCTTGGACCAAGCAAGTCTCTTCTTCTTATTGGTGTCCTTTAGTAGTGGTTTCGTTGCAGCACTTCAACCATGAAGGACTGATTCCTCTGAACAGTTGATGTTGAGATGTGTCTGTTACTTCAACTCTGTGAAGCATTTATTTGGGCTGCAAATTCAGAGGTTGGTAACTCTAATGAACGTATCCTCTGCAGCAGAGGTATCTCTGGGTCTTCCTTTGCTGTGGTGGTCCTCATGAGAGCCAGTTTCATCATAACGCTTGATGGTTTTTGCGACCGCACTTGAAGAAACTTTCAAAGTTATGAAAATGTTCCGTATTGACTGACCTTCATGTCTTAAAGTAATAATGGACTGTCGTTTCTCTTTGCTTATTTCAGCAGTTCTTGCCACAATATGGACTTGGTCTTTTACCAAATAGGGCTATCTTCTGTATACCACCCCTACCTTGTCACAACACAACTGATTGGCTCAAACACACTAAGTAGGAAAGAAATTCCACAAATGTACTTTTAACAAGGCACACCTGTTAATTGAAATGCATTCCGGGTGACTATGTCATGAAGCTAGTTGAGAGAGTGTTTGAAGCTGTCACCAAGGCAAAGGGTGGCTATTATCAATGTCTTCTCTATTATCCTACAATGTAGAAAGAAAGAGAAGAGTAGATGTTCTAAATCTTTTGACCAGTTGTGTGTGTATATAAATACAGTTGAAGTCTGAAGTTTGCATACATCTTAGCCAAATACATTTAAACTTAGTTTTTCACAATTCCTGACATTTAATTATAGTAAAAAAAAAAAATTCTTAGGTCAGTTAGGATCATAACTTTATCTTAAGAATGTAAAATGTCAGAATAATAGTAGAGAGAATGATTTATTTAAGTTTTTATTTCCTTCATCACATTCTCAGTGGGTCAGAAGTTTACATACACTCAATTAGTATTTGGTAGCATTGCGTTTACATTGTTTAACTTGGGTCTAATATTTCGGGTAGCCTTCCACAAGCTTCCCATAATAAGTTGGGTGAATTTTGGCCCATTCCTCCTGACAGAGCTGGTGTAACAGTCAGGTTTGTAGGCTCCTTGCTCGCACACGCTTTTTCAGTTCTGCCCTCACATTTTCTATAGGATTGAGGTCAGGGCTTTGTGATGGCCACTCCAATACCTTGACTGTTGTCCTTAAGCCATTTTGCCACAACTCTGGAAGTATTCTTGGGGTCATTGTCCATTTGGAAGACCCATTTGCAACCAAGCTTTAACTTCCTGACTGATGTCTTGAGATGTTGCTTCAATATATCTACATCATTGTCCTTTCTCATGATGCCATCTATTTTGTGAAGTGCAACAGTCCCTCCTGCAGTTAAGCACCCCCACAACATGATGATGCCACCCCCGTGCTTCACGGTTGGGATGCTGTTCTTCGGCTTGTACGCCTCCCCAAACATAACAATGGTGATTATGGCCAAACAGTTCTATTTTTGTATGATCATTGTCCCCATGTACAGTTGCAAACCGCAGTCTGGCTTCATCCTTGCTGAGCGGCCTTTATGTCGATATAGGACTCGTTTTACTGTGGATATAGACACTTTTGTACCTGTTTCCTCCAGCATCTTCACAAGGTCTTTTGCTGTTGTTCTGAGATGGATTTGCACTTTTTGCACCAAAGTACGTTCATCTCTAGGAGACAGAACGCGTCTCCTTCATGAGCAGTATGACGGCTGCGTGGTCCCATGATGTTTATACTTGCGTACTATTGTTTGTACAGATGAATGTGGTACCTTCAGATATTTGGAAATTTCTCCCAGGGATGAACCAGACTTGTGGAGGTCTACAATGTTTTTCTGATTTCTTTTGATTTTCCCATGATATCAAGCAAAGAGGCACTGAGCTTGAAGGTAGGCCTTGAAATACATCCACAGGTACACCTCCAATTGACTCAATTTATGTCAATTAGACTACCAGAAGCTTCTAAAGCCATGACGTCATTTTCTGGAATTTTCCAAGCTGTTTAAAGGCACAGTCAACTTAGTGTATGTACATTTCTGACCCACTGGAATTGTGATACAGTGAATTATAAGTAAAATAATCTGTCTGTAAACAATTGTTTAAAAAATGACGTGTCATACACAAAGTAGATGTCCTAACAGACTTACCAAAACTATAGTTTGTTTACAAGAAAAATTGTGGCGTGGTTGAAAAAAAGAGAGCGAGAGAGCGAGAGAGAGAGGGAGAGAGGGAGAGAGAGAGAGAGAGGGGGGGAGGGAGAGAGAGAGAGAGAGAGAGGAGAGAGAGAGAGAGAGATGGGGGGGAGAGAGAGAGAGAGAGAGAGAGAGAGAGAGAGAGAGAGAGAGAGAGAGAGAGAGAGGGAGAGAGAGAGGAGAGAGAGGAGAGAGAGAGAGAGAGAGAGAGAGAGATGGAGAAAGAGAGAGAGAGGAGAAAGAGAGAGAGAGAGAGAGAGAGAGAGAGAGAGAGAGAGAGAGAGAGAGAGAGAGAGAGAGAGAGAGAGAGAAAGAGAGAGAGAGAGAGAGAGAGAGAAGAGAGAGAGAGAGACAGAGAGAGAGAGAGAGAGAGAGAGAGAGAGAGAGAGAGAGAGAGAGAGAGAGAGAGAGGAGAAAGAGAGAGAGAGAGAGAGAAGAGAGAGAGAGAAAGATGAGAGAGAAAATAAGAATGCTCTTTTAACCTTTTACTGCAGTGGGATAAATCAGGGTCACCAGAATGATTCTTGGTTGTCTTAATAAAACAAATCTATTTTGTAACAAAAGTATACACCAACATGGTTGTGGGCTTACTAGAAATAAGACACCTGTACCATGTCAGATGTAGAGTTGAAATGTACTACATTTTGTGTTTGCATCTCAATATTTAACTTTATATACATCACAGAAGTCTGAAATATAACAAAACCATTTGATGTAGAAACAATGGATTTTTCATCGTACAAAAAAAATATATATACGTTTATTAATTATGATTTTATGAAAAATAACAATCCAGCCACGAGGACACTACGTAATTTGACTGCAGATTTCACAAGACCAAGACATCTGCTGTGAATGACGTTGTCTTTAATGGCTGTTTGATCATTGACAAACATGTTTTATAGCTCAAAGACCAGACAAGACCAGAGCAGGGATCTCCTATGAGGGGGGTTCTCACTCTTCTTCGGGCCTATAGAAGGACTGGAGGCAGTTTAGCCCGAGGACATTAGCCATGGTCAGAGGGCTAGAGATCTTTCAGATAAAACTGAACTGATTGATTGTGGGCAGCAGGTATCACCTTGGGAAAAAAGATGTGCTTTAAACTGTCATTGCGATGTGATCTAACGTGGGAATCAACCAAATGAAGACTTCTGGACGATGTCTGTTACAAATGTTTGAACGTCAGTTTACAACATATCAGATGTAATACATTAGCATTTTCAGCGCAGTCGTCAGGATGTCGTGAAATAAAATAGTGAAGATCATAACAATCAATCCGTAGAATAAACAAACGTCATGACATCACCATACAAACACAATCAGCCCTATCGTCCCCTGGAGTAAACAGGTTGCTTCCGGGTTGGAGCGAGCGGTCGCATCGCACTTCGCTCCGCAGGTAGTATAACTTTTTCATTACATTTCATTACATTTCATTATAGTACAACGGTTGATTTGTCTAATCTTAGCAATTTCTTCTTAGCTAGCTACATAGCCGTCCTTGTATCAGAGATAATTGCATAATTATCGTATTTCGTCGCCCTAACGTAGCCTTCACTGCTATTCGCCCAGCAGCTAGCCAGCTAGCAAACGCTAGCAAACGCCCACAGATTAGCAGCACTGTAGTGCTATTACACTATTACACTCAACTGAACGACTTGATTAGTTTAGTGTAAGCTAGCTACATAGCTGTCTTTGTATCCAAGATAATTGTGTAGTTTAGAGTGTGTAGTCTTGGAGTGATTATCTTAATTTACCGAGGTTAGCTAGCCAGCTATTTGTCGTCCTTAACGTAGGAGACTCTGCTAGCTAGCCAACAGCTAACAGCTAGCCAACGTCTACTGAATAGAACTCAACAACCCGGTCGCACTCACAGGTAGTATCACATTTTCATTTCATTTCATTACAGTACAACGGTTTGATTTGTTTGATCGTAGCTAGCTACATAGCTAGCTACATAGCCGTCTCTGTATCAAAGATAATTGTGTAGTCTAGAGCGTTTTTCTAGGTTAGCTAGCCAGCTATTGTCGTTCTTTTAACGCAACGTAACGTAAACAACACTGCTAGCTAGCCAGCTAGCCCCCGAATAGCAGCACTGCAGAAACTATTACACTCAACGGAACGACTTGATTAGTGTAGTGTCAACAACGCAGCTACTGCCAGCTAGCCTACTTCAGCAGTACTGTATCATTTTAATCATTTTAGTCAATAAGATTCTTGCTACGTAAGCTTAACTTTCTGAACATTCGAGACGTGTAGTCCACTTGTCATTCCAATCTCCTTTGCATTAGCGTAGCCTCTTCTGTAGCCTGTCAACTATGTGTCTGTCTATCCCTGTTCTCTCCTCTCTGCACAGACCATACAAACGCTCCACACAGCGTGACCGCGGCCACCCTAATCTGGTGGTCCCAGCGCGCACGACCCACGTGGAGTTCCAGGTCTCCGGTAGCCTCTGGAACTGCCGATCTGCGGCCAACAAGGCAGAGTTCATCTCAGCCTATGCCTCCCTCCAGTCCCTCGACTTCTTGGCACTGACGGAAACATGGATCACCACAGACAACACTGCTACTCCTACTGCTCTCTCTTCGTCCGCCCACGTGTTCTCGCACACCCCGAGAGCTTCTGGTCAGCGGGGTGGTGGCACCGGGATCCTCATCTCTCCCAAGTGGTCATTCTCTCTTTCTCTCCTCACCCATCTGTCTATCGCCTCCTTTGAATTCCATGCTGTCACAGTTACCAGCCCTTTCAAGCTTAACATCCTTATCATTTATCGCCCTCCAGGTTCCCTCTGAGAGTTCATCAATGAGCTTGATACCTTGATAAGCTCCTTTCCTGAGGACGGCTCACCTCTCACAGTGCTGGGCGACTTTAACCTCCCCACGTCTACCTTTGACTCATTCCTCTCTGCCTCCTTCTTTCCACTCCTCTCCTCTTTTGACCTCACCCTCTCACCTTCCCCCTACTCACAAGGCAGGCAATACGTTCGACCTCATCTTTACTAGATGCTGTTCTTCCACTAACCTCATTGCAACTCCCCTCCAAGTCTCCGACCACTACCTTGTATCCTTTTCCCTCTCGCTCTCATCTAACACCTCCCACACTGCCCCTACTCGGATGGTATCGCGCCGTCCCAACCTTCGCTCTCTCTCCCCCCGCTACTCTCTCCTCTTCCATCCTATCATCTCTTCCCTCTGCTCATACCTTCTCCAATCTCCTGATTCTGCCTCCTCAACCCTCCTCTCCTCCCTTTCTGCATCCTTTGACTCTCTATGTCCCCTATCCTCCAGGCCGGCGCGGTCCTCCCTCCCGCCCCGTGGCTCGACGACTCATTGCGAGCTCACAGAACAGGGCTCCGGGCAGCTGAGCGGAAATGGAGGAAAACTCGCCTCCCTGCGGACCTGGCATCCTTTCACTCCCTACTCTCTACATTTTCCTCCTCTGTCTCTGCTGCTAAAGCCATTTTCTACCACTCTAAATTCCAAGCATCTGCCTCTAACCCTAGGAAGCTCTTTGCCACCTTCTCCTCACTCCTGAATCCTCCTCCCCTCCCCCTCCTCCCTCTCTGCAGATGACTTCGTCAACCATTTTGAAAAGAAGGTCGACGACATCTGATCCTCGTTTGCTAAGTCAAACGGCACCGCTGGTTCTGCTCACACTGCCCTACCCTGTGCTCTGACCTCTTTCTCCCTCTCTCTCCAGATGAAATCTCGCGTCTTGTGACGGCCGGCCGCCCAACAACCTGCCCGCTTGACCCTATCCCCTCCTCTCTTCTCCAGACCATTTCCGGAGACCTTCTCCCTTACCTCACCTCGCTCATCAACTCATCCCTGACCGCTGGCTACGTCCCTTCCGTCCTCAAGAGAGCGAGAGTTGCACCCCTTCTGAAAAAACCTACACTCAATCCCTCCGATGTCAACAACTACAGACCAGTATCCCTTCTTTCTTTTCTCTCCAAAACTCTTGAACGTGCCGTCCTTGGCCAGCTCTCCCGCTATCTCTCTCTGAATGACCTTCTTGATCCAAATCAGTCAGGTTTCAAGACTAGTCATTCAACTGAGACTGCTCTTCTCTGTATCACGGAGGCGCTCCGCACCGCTAAAGCTAACTCTCTCTCCTCTGCTCTCATCCTTCTAGACCTATCGGCTGCCTTCGATACTGTGAACCATCAGATCCTCCTCTCCACCCTCTCCGAGTTGGGCATCTCCGGCGCGGCCCACGCTTGGATTGCGTCCTACCTGACAGGTCGCTCCTACCAGGTGGCGTGGCGAGAATCTGTCTCCTCACCACGCGCTCTCACCACTGGTGTCCCCCAGGGCTCTGTTCTAGGCCCTCTCCTATTCTCGCTATACACCAAGTCACTTGGCTCTGTCATAACCTCACATGGTCTCTCCTATCATTGCTATGCAGACGACACACAATTAATCTTCTCCTTTCCCCCTTCTGATGACCAGGTGGCGAATCGCATCTCTGCATGTCTGGCAGACATATCAGTGTGGATGACGGATCACCACCTCAAGCTGAACCTCGGCAAGACGGAGCTGCTCTTCCTCCCGGGAAGGACTGCCCGTTCCATGATCTCGCCATCACGGTTGACAACTCCATTGTGTCCTCCTCCCAGAGCGCTAAGAACCTTGGCGTGATCCTGGACAACACCCTGTCGTTCTCAACTAACATCAAGGCGGTGGCCCGTTCCTGTAGGTTCATGCTCTACAACATCCGTAGAGTTCGACCCTGCCTCACACAGGAAGCGGCGCAGGTCCTAATCCAGGCACTCGTCATCTCCTGTCTGGACTACTGCAACTCGCTGTTGGCTGGGCTCCCTGCCTGTGCCATTAAACCCCTACAACTCATCCAGAACGCCGCAGCCCGTCTGGTGTTCAACCTTCCCAAGTTCTCTCACGTCACCCCGCTCCTCCGCTCTCTCCACTGGCTTCCAGTTGAAGCTCGCATCTGCTACAAGACCATGGTGCTTGCCTACGGAGCTGTGAGGGGAACGGCACCTCAGTACCTCCAGGCTCTGATCAGGCCCTACACCCAAACAAGGGCACTGCGTTCATCCACCTCTGGCCTGCTCGCCTCCCTACCACTGAGGAAGTACAGTTCCCGCTCAGCCCAGTCAAAACTGTTCGCTGCTCTGGCCCCCAATGGTGGAACAAACTCCCTCACGACGCCAGGACAGCGGAGTCAATCACCACCTTCCGGAGACACCTGAAACCCCACCTCTTTAAGGAATACCTAGGATAGGATAAGTAATCCTTCTCACCCCCCTTTAAGATTTAGATGCACTATTGTAAAGTGACTGTTCCAGTGGATGTCATAAGGTGAATGCACCAATTTGTAAGTCGCTCTGGATAAGAGCGTCTGCTAAATGACTTAAATGTAAATGTAAATGTAAACACACATCATGACATCACTATACAAACACAATCAGCCCTATCGTCCCCTGGAGTAAACACACATCATGACATCACCATACAAACACAATCATCCCTATCGTCCCCTGGAGTAAACACACGTCATGACATCACTATACAAACACAATCAGCCCTATCGTCCCCTGGAGTAAACACACATCATGAGAGAGAGAGAGAGAGAGAGAGAGAGAGAGAGAGAGAGAGAGAGAGGGGAGAGAGAGAGAGAGAGAGAGAGAGAGAGAGAGAGAGAGAGAGAGAGAGAGAGAGAGAGAGGAGAGAGAGAGAGAGAGAGAGAGAGAGAGAGAGAGAGAGAGAGAGAGAGAGAGAGAGAGAGAGAGAGAGAGAGAGAGAGAGAGAGAGAGAGAGAGAGAGAGAGAGAGAGAGAGAGAGAGGGAGGGAGAGAGAGAGAGAGAGAGAGAGAGAGAGGGGGAGAGAGAGAGAGAGAGAGAGAGAGAGAGGGGGAGGGGAGAGAGAGAGAGAGAGAGAGAGAGAGAGAGAGAGAGAGAGAGGGGGAGAGAGAGAGAGGGGAGAGAGAGAGAGAGGAGAGAGAGAGAGAGAGAGAGAGAGAGAGAGCAAAAGCAATCAACATTCCATACCTCAGTCAGTTTGTTCCATAAGTCATCTCTGCCCGCGTTGCTGTACATGTGTGTCATCAAGTAATCCTGTAAAGGGACAATGACATATTTTAGAGACAGATTGTTTTAATTTAACATGTCAGGCACAAATATAATATACCCAGTTTGACGGACAGCAGAGTTGCTTCTGGGGATTATTCCCCTACACCCAGACAAATGCACAGCTAATCCCTTTCAATAGAATATCAACTTGATTTATGCAAATTATGCCCAACTGGGAAGGAGAGATTTGTCAATGTGTCCTCATGTAATAAAACTAAATAAATATTGCCGAATTGTCAAAACTCCGTCTCACTCAAAATCTCTTCCCCAGTGAATGAGAAGTTTGGGAATTCTGCGTATCTTCCGAGTATATGTAGAGTGAGACATGTTGCCTGTCTATAGCCCAACGTCTGTGAGCACGCCAAGCCAAGGCTGCTTTTGAACTATTTATAATGAGTTCCCAGTAGTCACAATGTACAGCCATGTTCCTGTGCCACAAACCTCAACTAGAACAATGTCAGTGTAACTCTTCACATAATTCACTGTGAGATTCCTCCAACAACACAGGTTTATAATCTTATCACGCTGTCTATTCGGCTACTTCGCAATTTTAGAAAACAGCGTCAGCAGGGAAAGAGACCTAACTACTCAAAGGCAGGGTGGTCAGCAAACGATGTACTCTAAAGTATTCTTTACAAGTTATACTATGAAATTATACTAATGTATTATTTCTAAATTATATCTTAAATTATAATATTATGATTATCGTTGTTTAAAAAGACGTTTATTTTTAGAACTATTCTCTCCGATTGATGCATTTCATGAATCTGCTGTGATGGTGGTTATCAAGGAAAGGCTGTAGGAGAGGGTCAACACAGCCGGACAGCTGAGACAGCGGGACAGTGGCACGATTTAACCAGTTTGGGAGCTAGATATCAAGTCAGGAGGTTGCAGACTGGACTCAATTTACTGGTTGGGGGTTTAATGATCTCCAGTCTGGTGTGGACAGCCAGGAGAGTTCAACAATGGAAGGAGAGAAAGAAGAACGGAAGAAAAGGAACATGGAACATCTGTTTCCTGATTCTAGAACTGTGTCTCTCAGAGGTCTACTGATTCTAGAACTGTGTCTCTCAGAGGTCTACTGATTCTAGATCTATGTCTCTCAGAGGTCTACTGATTATAGATCTATGTCTCTCAGAGGTCTCCTGATTATAGATCTATGTCTCTCAGAGGTCTCCTGATTATAGATCTATGTCTCTCAGAGGTCTCCTGATTATAGATCTATGTCTCTCAGAGGTCGCCTGATTATAGATCTATGTCTCTCAGAGGACTACTGATTCTAGAACTGTCTCTCAGAGGTCTCCTGATTCTAGATCTATATCTCTCAGAGGTTTTATTTATTTATTTCACCTTTATTTAACCAGGTAGGCTAGTTGAGAACAAGTTCTCATTTGCAACTGCGACCTGGCCAAGATAAAGCATAGCAGTGTGAACAGACAACAGAGTTACACATGGAGTAAACAATTAGCAAGTCAATAACACAGTAGAAAAAAAAAAATGGGCAATCTATATACAATGTGTGCAAAGGCATGAGGAGGTAGGCGAATAATACGAATAATACAATACAATACAAAGATTAACACTGGAGTGATAAATGATCAGATGGGCATGTACAGGTAGAGATATTGGTGATATTGGTGTGCAAAAGAGCAGAAAAGTAAATAAATAAAAACAGTATAAAAACAGTATGGGAATGAGGCA
Organism: Oncorhynchus keta; assembly: GCF_023373465.1. NCBI lineage: Eukaryota > Metazoa > Chordata > Actinopteri > Salmoniformes > Salmonidae > Oncorhynchus > Oncorhynchus keta. The sequence goes on along the minus strand of NW_026278727.1, from coordinate 32,545 downwards.
GGTGAAAAAGGGTGAGCTATTTACCTATAGACTATGTACAGCTGCAGCGATCGGTTAGCTGCTCGGATAGCTGATGTTTGAAGTTGGTGAGGGAGATAAAAGTCTCCAGAGGTCTACTTCAGCGATTTTATAGAATTGTTCCAGAGTCACAGGCAGCAGAGTACTGGAACGAGGTCTACGATTCTAATGAGGTGTTGGCTTTAGGGATGATCAGTGAGATACACCTGCTGGAGCGCGTGCTACGGATGGGTGTTGCCATCGTGACCAGTGAACTGAGATAAGGCGGAGCTTTACCTAGCATGGACTTGTAAATGACCTGGAGCCAGTGGGTCTGGCGACGAATATGTAGTGAGGGCCAGCCGACTAGAGCATACAAGTCGCAGTGGTGGGTGGTATAAGGTGCTTTAGTGACAAAACGGATGGCACTGTGATAGACTGCATCCAGTTTGCTGAGTAGAGTGTTGGAAGCCATTTTGTAGATGACATCGCCGAGGTCGAGGATCGGTAGGATAGTCAGTTTTACTAGGGTAAGCTTGGCAGCGTGAGTGAAGGAGGCTTTGTTGCGGAATAGAAAGCCGACTCTGGATTTGATTTTTGATTGGAGATGTTTGATGTGAGTCTGGAAGGAGAGTTTGCAGTCTAGCCAGACACCTAGGTACTTATAGATGTCCACATATTCAAGGTTGGAACCATCAGGGTGGTGATGCTAGTCGGGCATGCGGGTGCAGGCAGCGATCGGTTGAAAAGCATGCATTTGGTTTTACTCGCGTTTAAGAGCAGTTGGAGGCCACGGAAGGAGTGCTGTATGGCATTGAAGCTCGTTTGGAGGTTTGATAGCACAGTGTCTCAATGACGGGCCGAAAGTATATAGAATGGTGTCGTCTGCGTAGAGGTGGATCAGGGAATCGCCCGCAGCAAGAGCAACATCATTGATATATACAGAGAAAAGAGTCGGCCAGAATTGAACCCTGTGGCACCCCCATAGAGACTGCCAGAGGACCGGACAGCATGCCCTCTGATTTGACACACTGAACTCTGTCTGCAAAGTAATTGGTGAACCAGGCAAGGCAGTCATCCGAGAAAACCGAGGCTGTTGAGTCTGCCGATAAGAATTTGGTGATTGACAGAGTCTAAAGCCTTGGCGAGGTCGATGAAGACGGCTGCACAGTACTGTCTTTTATCGATGGCGGTTATGATATCATTTAGTACCTTGAGTGTGGCTGAGGTGCACCCGTGACCTATGTCTCGAAACCAGATTGCACAGCGGAGAAGGTACGGTGGGATTCGAGATGGTCAGTGACCTGTTTGTTGACTTGGCTTTCAAGACCTTAGATAGGCAGGGCAGGATGGATATAGGTCTATAGCAGTTTGGGTCCAGGGTGTCTCCTCCTTTGAAGAGGGGGGATGACTGCGGCAGCTTTCCAATCCTTGGGGATCTCAGACGATATGAAAGAGAGGTTGAACAGGCTGGTGATAGGGGTTGCGACAATGGCGGCAGATAGTTTCAGAAATAGCGGGTCCAGATTGTCAAGCCCAGCTGATTTGTACGGGTCCAGGTTTTGCAGCTCTTTCAGAACATCTGCTATCTGGATTTGGGTAAAGGAGAACCTGGAGAGGCTTGGGTGAGGAACTACGGGGGGCGGAGCTGTTGGCCGAGGTTGGAGTAGCCAGGCGGAAGGCATGGCCAGCCGTTGAGAAGTGCTTATTGAAGTTTTCGATAATCATGGATTTATCGGTGGAGACCGTGTTTCCTAGCCTCAGTGCAGTGGGCAGCTGGGAGGAGGTGCTCTTGTTCTCCATGGACTTCACAGTGTCCCAGAACTTTTTGGAGTTGGGCTACAGGATGCAAACTTTTGCCTGAAGAAGCTGGCCTTAGCTTTCCTGACTGACTGCGTGTATTGGTTCCTGACTTCCTGAACAGTTGCATATCACGGGGCTATTCGATGCTATTGCAGTCCGCCACAGGATGTTTTTTGTGCTGGTCGAGGGCAGTCAGGTCTGGGGTGAACCAAGGGCTGTATCTGTTCTTGGTTCTGCATTTTTTGAACGGAGCATGCTTATCCAAAATGGAGAGGAAGTTACTTTTAAAGAAAGACCAGGCATCCTCAACTGACGGGATGAGGTCAATGTCCTTCCAGGATACACGGGCCAGGTCGATTAGAAAGGCCTGCTCACAGAAGTGTTTTAGGGAGCGTTTGACAGTGATGAGGGGTGGTCGTTTGACTGCGGCTCCGTGGCGGATACAGGCGATGAGGCAGTGATCGCTGAGATCCTGGTTGAAGACAGCGGAGGTATATTTGGAGGGCCAGTTGGTCAGGATGACGTCTATGAGGGTGCCCTTGTTTACAGAGTTAGGGTTGTACCTGGTGGGTTCCTTGATGATTTGCGTGAGATTGAGGGCATCTAGCTTAGATTGTAGGACTGCCGGGGTGTTAAGCATATCCCAGTTTAGGTCACCTAACAGGACAAACTCTGACGCTAGATGGGGGCGATCAATTCACAAATGGTGTCCAGGGCACAGCTGGGAGCTGACGGGGTCGGTAGCAGGCGGCAACAGTGAGAGACTTGTTTCTGGAGAGAGTAATTTTCAAAATTAGTAGTTCGAACTGTTTGGGTATGGACCTGGAAAGTATGACATTACTTTGCAGGCTATCTCTGCAGTAGACTGCGACTCCGCCCCCTTTGGCAGTTCTATCTTGACGGAAGATGTTATAGTTGGGTATGGAAATCTCTGAATTTTTGGTGGCCTTCCTGAGCCAGGATTCAGACACGGCAAGGATATCAGGGTTAGCAGAGTGTGCTAAAGCAGTGAGTAAAACAAACTTAGGGAGGAGGCTTCTGATGTTGACATGCATAAAACCAAGACTTTTTCGATCACAGAAGTCAACAAATGAGGGTACCTGGGGACATGCAGGGCCTGGGTTTACCTCCACATCACCCGCGGAACAGAGAAGGAGTAGTATGAGGGTGCGGCTAAAGGCTATCAAAACTGGTCGCCTAGAGCGTTGGGGGCAGAGGATAAGAGGAGCAGGTTTCTGGGCATGGTAGAATATATTCAGGGCATAATGCGCAGACAGGGGTATGGTGGGGTGCGGGTACAGCGGAGGTAAGCCCAGGCACTGGGTGATGATGAGAGAGGTTGTATCTCTGGACATGCTGGTTGTAATGGGTGAGGTCACCGCATGTGTGGGGGGTGGGACAAAGGAGGTAACAGGGGTATGCAGAGTGGATCTAGGGGCTCCATTGTGAACTAAAACAATGATAACTAACCTGAACAACAGTATACAAGGCATATTGACATTTGGGAGAGACATACAGCGAGGCATACAGTAATCACAGGTGTTGAATTGGGAAAGCTAGGTCTCCTGATTCTAGATCTATGTCTCTCAGAGGTCTCCTGATTCTAGATCTATGTCTCTCAGAGGTCTCCTGATTATATATCTATGTCTCTCAGAGGTCTCCTGATTCTAGATCTATGTCTCTCAGAGGTCTCCTGATTACAGATCTATGTCTCTCAGAGGTCTACTGATTATAGATCTATGTCTCTCAGAGGTCTCCTGATTCTAGATCTATGTCTCTCAGAGGACTACTGATTATAGAACTATGTCTCTCAGAGGTCTACTGATTCTAGATATGTCTCTCAGAGGTCTCCTGATTATAGATCTATGTCTCTCAGAGGTCTCCTGATTATAGATCTATGTCTCTCAGAGGTCTACTGATTATAGATCTATGTCTCTCAGAGGTCTCTGATTCTAGAACTATGTCTCTCAGAGGTCTCTGATTCTAGATCTATGTCTCTCAGAGGTCTACTGATTATAGATCTATGTCTCTCAGAGGTCTACTGATTCTAGAACTATGTCTCTCAGAGGTCTACTGATTCTAGATCTATGTCTCTCAGAGGTCTACTGATTCTAGATCTATGTCTCTCAGAGGTCTACTGATTCTAGATCTATGTCTCTCAGAGGTCTACTGATTATAGAACTATGTCTCTCTATAGATCTATGTCTCTCAGAGGTCTACTGTGCCTGAAGAGTTGGGAAAGGAAACTGAGTTGGGAAAGGAAACAGATCTTGCAGCCTACTACTGTACACAACAGCACCACTATATGACTGTATTCTACTACTGTACACAACAGCATCACTGTATGATACTACTGTACACAACAGCACCACTGTATTCTACTACTGTACACAACAGCACCACTGTATGACTGTATGATACTACTGTACACAACAGCACCACTGTATTCTACTACTGTACACAACAGCACCACTGTATTCTACTACTGTACACAACAGCACCACTGTATTCTACTATTGTACACAACAGCACCACTGTATGACTATATGATACTACTGTACACAACAGCATCACTGTATGATACTACTGTACACAACAGCATCACTGTATGCTACTACTGTACACAACAGCACCACTGTATTCTACTACTGTACACAACAGCACCACTGTATGACTGTATGATACTACTGTACACAACAGCACCACTGTATGATACTACTGTACACAACAGCACCACTGTATGACTGTATGATACTACTGTACACAACAGCACCACTGTATGACTGTATGATACTACTGTACACAACAGCATCACTGTATTCTACTACTGTACACAACAGCACCACTGTATTCTACTACTGTACACAGCAGCATCACTGTATTCTACTACTGTACACAACAGCACCACTGTATGACTGTATGATACTACTGTACACAACAGCACCACTTTATGACTGTATGATACTACTGTACACAACAGCACCACTGTATTCTACTACTGTACACAACAGCACCACTGTATTCTACTACTGTACACAGCAGCATCACTGTATTCTACTACTGTACACAACAGCACCACTGTATGACTGTATGATACTACTGTACACAACAGCACCACTATATGACTGTATGATACTACTGTACACAACAGCACCACTGTATTCTACTACTGTACACAACAGCACCACTGTATGATACTACTGTACACAACAGCACCACTGTATGACTGTATGATACTACTGTACACAACAGCACCACTATATGACTGTATGATACTACTGTACACAACAGCACCACTGTATGACTGTATGATACTACTGTACACAACAGCACCACTGTATTCTACTACTGTACACAACAGCACCACTGTATGACTGTATGATACTACTGTACACAACAGCACCACTGTATTCTACTACTGTACACAACAGCACCACTATATGACTGTATGATACTACTGTACACAACAGCACCACTGTATTCTACTACTGTACACAACAGCACCACTATATGACTGTATTCTACTACTGTACACAACAGCACCACTGTATTCTACTACTGTACACAACAGCACCACTGTATGACTGTATGATACTACTGTACACAACAGCATCACTGTATGATACTACTGTACACAACAGCACCACTATATGATACTACTGTACACAACAGCACCACTATATGACTGTATGATACTACTGTACACAACAGCACCACTGTATTCTACTACTGTACACAACAGCACCACTGTATGATACTACTGTACACAGCACCAGCTACTACTGTACCACTGTATTCTACTACTGTACACAACAGCACCACTGTATTCTACTACTGTACACAACAGCACCACTGTATTCTACTACTGTACACAACAGCACCACTGTATTCTACTACTGTACACAACAGCACCACTGTATGACTGTATGATACTACTGTACACAACAGCACCACTGTATTCTACTACTGTACACAACAGCATCACTGTATTCTACTACTGTACACAACAGCACCACTGTATTCTACTACTGTACACAACAGCACCACTGTATTCTACTACTGTACACAACAGCACCACTGTATGATACTACTGTACACAACAGCACCACTGTATTCTACTACTGTACACAACAGCACCACTGTATTCTACTACTGTACACAACAGCACCACTGTATTCTACTACTGTACACAACAGCACCACTGTATGATACTACTGTACACAACAGCACCACTGTATTCTACTACTGTACACAACAGCACCACTGTATTCTACTACTGTACACAACAGCACCACTGTATGACTGTATTCTACTACTGTACACAACAGCATCACTGTATTCTACTACTGTACACAACAGCATCACTGTCTGATACGACTATATATAAGAGCACAAGTGTATGCTACTGATGAACATAACATCATTACTGTATCCTTCTACTGTATACAACAGCGCTGCCATACCTACTTAGCACTGTCTATAGTATATTGGACCTTGTATTAAAGTAGGTTGTGTGAATACCTTGTCTATACTGTCTGTAGTATATTGATGTGAGTTGTGTGCATACCTTTTCTATACTGTCTGTAGTATATTGATGTGAGTTGTGTGCATACCTTTTCTATACTGTCTATAGTATACTGGACATTGTATTGATGTGAGTTGTGTGAATACCTTGTCTATACTGTCTATAGTATACTGGACATTGTATTGAGGTGAGTTGTGTGAATACCTTGTCTATACTGTCTATAGTATACTGGACATTGTATTGATGTGAGTTGTGTGAATACCTTGTCTATACTGTCTATAGTATACTGGACATTGTATTGATGTGAGTTGTGTGCATACCTTGTCTATACTGTCTATAGTATATTGGACATTGTGTTGATGTGAGTTGTGTGCATACCTTGTCTATACTGTCTGTAGTATATTGATGTGAGTTGTGTGAATACCTTGTCTATACTGTCTGTAGTATATTGATGTGAGTTGTGTGAATACCTTGTCTATACTGTCTATAGTATACTGGACATTGTATTGATGTGAGTTGTGTGAATACCTTGTCTATACTGTCTATAGTATACTGGACATTGTATTGATGTGAGTTGTGTGAATACCTTGTCTATACTGTCTATAGTATACTGGACATTGTATTGATGTGAGTTGTGTGAATACCTTGTCTATACTGTCTATAGTATACTGGACATTGTATTGATGTGAGTTGTGTGAATACCTTGTCTATACTGTCTGTAGTATATTGATGTGAGTTGTGTGAATACCTTGTCTATACTGTCTATAGTATACTGGACATTGTATTGATGTGAGTTGTGTGAATACCTTGTCTATACTGTCTATAGTATACTGGACATTGTATTGATGTGAGTTGTGTGAATACCTTGTCTATACTGTCTATAGTATACTGGACATTGTATTGATGTGAGTTGCGTGAATACCTTGTCTATACTGTCTATAGTATATTGGACATTGTGTTGATGTGAGTTGTGTGCATACCTTGTCTATACTGTCTGTAGTATATTGATGTGAGTTGTGTGCATACCTTGTCTATACTGTCTATAGTATACTGGACATTGTATTGATGTGAGTTGTGTGAATACCTTGTCTATACTGTCTGTAGTATATTGATGTGAGTTGTGTGAATACCTTGTCTATACTGTCTGTAGTATATTGATGTGAGTTGTGTGAATACCTTGTCTATACTGTCTGTAGTATATTGATGTGAGTTGTGTGAATACCTTGTCTATACTGTCTGTAGTATATTGATGTGAGTTGTGTGAATACCTTGTCTATACTGTCTGTAGTATATTGATGTGAGTTGTGTGAATACCTTGTCTATACTGTCTGTAGTATATTGTGTGCAGTGATCTGTGTTGTAAAATATGAATTATGTTTTGTTGTCTTTTACCAATTGACCTTTAGTATTCAGATCCATTGATCAGCCTGTTAATACGCTACACTATCTCGTGGCGTACTGTAACGCGAGTCATTTACAGCAGATAGATGGGGCTGCTTCGAACAGCCGTTAGTACAGGGATTGGACTAAATTGGTAAGGCGATGTCTGGCTGTGAAGATGAATCATCGGGGTGTAATTACAACAGGCCCATTACATCCTCGGCCTCCTTGAATCCCGTGTAGAATCCTGCCGGTGAGGGATATTAGTGGAGAACGGCACAAACAACTCATGAAGGCAAGACTCTTCCGTTCCGTCGTCTCGGTCTGACTGACAATACCACACACAGCCAGGGTATTGGGTCTGACTGATGATAACAGACACAGCCAGGGTATTGGGTCTGATGATAACAGACACAGCCAGGGTGGGTCTGACTGATGATAACAGACACAGCCAGGGTATTGGGTCTAACTGATGATAACAGACACAGCCAGGGTATTGGGTCTAACTGATCATAACAGACACAGCCAGGGTATTGGGTCTAACTGATGATAACAGACACAGCCAGGGTATTGGGTCTAACTGATGATAACAGACACAGCCAGGGGTATTGGGTCTGACTGATGATAACAGACACAGCCAGGGTATTGGGTCTGACTGATGATAACAGACACAGCCAGGGTATTGGGTCTGACTGATGATAACACACACAGCCAGGGTATTGGGTCTAACTGATGATAACAGACACAGCCAGGGTATTGGGTCTAACTGATGATAACAGACACAGCCAGGGTATTGGGTCTAACTGATGATAACAGACACAGCCAGGGTATTGGGTCTAACTGATGATAACAGACACAGCCAGGGTATTGGGTCTAACTGATGATAACAGACACAGCCAGGGTATTGGGTCTAACTGATGATAACAGACACAGCCAGGGTATTGGGTCTAACTGATGATAACAGACACAGCCAGGGTATTGGGTCTGACTGATGATAAAAGACACAGCCTTACATACCTGGACCCCACACCATCACCTATAACATTACATCCCTGGACCCCCATCACCTATCACTAATAACATTACATCCCTGGACCCCACACCATCACTAATAACATTACATCCCTGGACCCCACACCATCACTAATAACATTACATCCCTGGACCCCACACCATCACCAATAACATTACATCCCTGGACCCCACACCATCACCAATAACATTACATCCCTGGACCCCACACCATCACCAATAACATTACATCCCTGGACCCCACACCATCACCAATAACCTCCCTGTCCATCCTCACCTCTCTACCTCCCTCCTCCCCTATCTCTACCTCCCTCTTCCCTATCTCTACCTCCCTCCTCCCCTATCTCTACCTCCCTCCTCCCCTGTCATTCCTCCCCTATCTCTACCTCCCTCCTCCCCTGTCCTTCCTCCCTTATCTCTACCTCCCTCCTCCCCTATCTCTACCTCCCTCCTCCCCTGTCCTTCCTCCCCAATCTCTACCTCCCTCCTCCCCTGTCATTCCTCCCCTATCTCTACCTCCCTCCTCCCCTGTCCTTCCTCCCCTATTGCTACCTCTCTCCTCCCCTATCTCTACCTCCTTCCTCCCCTATCTCTACCTCCCTCCTCCCCTGTCCTTCCTCCCCTATTGCTACCTCTCTCCTCCCCTATCTTTACCTCCTTCCTCCCCTGTCCCTCCTCCCCTATCTCTCGTCCTTCCCTCTGTCTGTTTTACCTCTCTCCCTTCCTTCTAGCCCTCCCTCCTGCCACCTCCCTCTCTCCACCCCTACTCCCGTACCCCTCCTACCTCCTCTTTCCCTCCCTCAATCCTTCCTTCCCCACATCTCTCCCTCTTTCCCTTCATCCTTCCATCTCTTCAAGTAATAGAGCAACGGCAGCAGCAGAGAAGTTGCGTCCTCCAGCCCTCAGGCTGTTTCCATTCAAATAATTCAGCTAAGTGCGCACACACACACACACACACACACACACACACACACACACACACACACACACACACACACACACACACACACACACACACACACACACACACACACACACACACACACACACACACACACACACACACACACACAAATGCATACACACACACACAAATGCATACACACACACACACATTGCACTGTCTCTGAGGGCAGCCCGCTTCAGTATGAGTGGTAGTGACATCTCTCCCCTGTACCCCCAGGCCAAGGCCCAAACCAGCTGCCCTCCTGTCCTCCTCAACCCCGCTGGAGCCCACTCAGTGCCCAGCCAGGCTGGACAGATGGACAGATGGAGGAATGGAAGGAAGCAGAGCTCGTGGCATTGGACAAGAACGAGACATCCAGTGAAGGAGGTTAAACATCCCTGATTCTCTCTGTCTGTCTCTCTGTCTCTCTCTCTGTGTCTCTATCTCTCTCTCTCTCTCTCTCTCTCTCTCTCTCTCTCTCTCTCTCTCTCTCTCTCTCTCTCTCTCTCTCTCTCTCTCTCTCTCTCTCTCTCTCTCTCTGTGTCTCTCTCTCTCTCTGTGTCTCTCTCTCTGTGTGTCTCTCTCTCTGTGTCTCTCTCTCTGTGTCTCTCTCTCTCTGTGTCTCTCTCTCTCTGTGTCTCTCTCTCTCTGTGTCTCTCTCTCTCTGTGTCTCTGTCTCTCTCTCTCTGTGTCTCTGTCTCTCTCTCTCTGGGTCTCTCTCTCTCTGTGTCTCTCTCTCTGTGTCTCTCCCTCTCTCTCCCTCCTCTCTCCCTCCCTCCCTCCCTCCCTCCCTCCCTCCCTCCCTCCCTCCCTCCCTCCCTCCCTCCCTCCCTCCCTCCCTCCCTCCCTCCCTCCCTCCCTCCCTCCCCTCCCTCCCTCCCCCCCCTCCCTCCCTCCCTCGGGCTGAAGGTCCATAGAGGAGCATGGTCCCTGGTGGTGGTCTGGTGTTGTCCGCCTGTCACCTCACATCACTGCTGTTGGGCCACTGACAGCTTCTGTTTATCCTCACGTGGTTCAAGGTGTAAAAATAACACATCTTAATAAAGCAGTGTGGTAAACCAATCTAATACAGCCTTTTTTCATTCAGATGACAAAAGGAGTGTCATGTTCTCTTGTTGCAGGCTTTCAGCTTTACATCATAAGCTGGGAACACGTTTCGACTTCCACCTAGTGAGGTAGACTGGATTAATGAGAGATGTCAGAGGAACCCTCTGACTAAGCACTTTCTTGGAGAAAGTTCATTCATTTGTCTTGCTATTTAGATAGTTGCTAGGGCCATAAAGATGCAGAGATAGGAACAACCTAAAAGACATCTTGCTATTTTACTCCAGATTCATGCCAGCCTACAGATGTAGGATCTTACTTTGATCACTCTTATGTTGCTGAGGCTTCTAAAGTTTGTAATTTCCACTTTGAAATGTCAGACTTAAAATGTATCATTCCCTACAAAACATTTCCATTAATTATAATCCATATACTAACTCACATTTCCTGTTGATGCAGGATAATTTACTGTTGTAGCAAACGGGCTCAAATTAAGATCCTACATCTGTAGGTGTATGGCATTGTTAAGTCACTGCTGCTTTCTCACCTGAAGCCAAAAAGGAGGGGATTCTTCTCTAATACAAATTTAAAACTATAAACTACATGTGTAATATCTTAATTTGATCGCTCTGTTTTCGCAGAAAATGTTCCTGCACCACAGGAAATTCAAATCAAATTGTATTTGTCACATGCGTTGTAAACAACAGGTGTAGATTAACAGTGAAATGCTCCCTGACGGGGCCCTTTACCAACAACGCAGAGAGAGAGAAAAGAAAAACAATACAGAGAGAAAAATAAAAACAATACAGAGAGAAAATGTAATTAACAAATAATAAGACGAGGAATAAATAAACAATGAATAACAATATTCAAATGAGCATCGTGATTTACATCAATTCAATGAACACCTGCAGTTCTCTTTCTCTCTCGCTCGATCACACGCCAACGCACTAGACAGGATGCATGTCCTACATACTGAGACATTCACTAGACAGGATGCATGTCCTAATACTGAGACATTCACTAGACAGGATGCATGTCCTAATACTGAGACATTCACGAGACAGGATGCATGTCCTACTACTGAGACATTCACTAGACAGCATGCATGTCCTAATACTGAGACATTCACGAGACAGGATGCATGTCCTACTACTGAGACATTCACAAGACAGGATGCATGTCCTAATACTGCAGGTCCTACTACTGAGACATTCACGAGACAGGATGCATGTCCTAATACTGAGACATTCACTAGACAGGATGCATGTCCTACTACTGAGACATTCACTAGACAGGATGCATGTCCTACTACTGAGACATTCACGAGACAGGATGCATGTCCTAATACTGAGACATTCACTAGACAGGATGCATGTCCTAATACTGAGACATTCACTAGACAGGATGCATGTCCTAATACTGAGACATTCACTAGACAGGATGCATGTCCTACTACTGAGACATTCACTAGACAGGATGCATGTCCTACTACTGAGACATTCACTAGACAGGATGCATGTCCTAATACTGAGACATTCACTAGACAGGATGCATGTCCTACTACTGAGACATTCACTAGACAGGATGCATGTCCTAATACTGAGACATTCACTAGACAGGATGCATGTCCTACTACTGAGACATTCACTAGACAGGATGCATGTCCTAATACTGAGACATTCACTAGACAGGATGCATGTCCTAATACTGCAGGTCCCACTACTGAGACATTCACTAGACAGGATGCATGTCCTAATACTGCAGGTCCTAATACTGAGACATTCACTAGACATGATGCATGTCCTACTACTGAGACATTCACTAGACAGGATGCATGTCCTAATACTGCAGGTCCTACTACTGAGACATTCACTAGACAGGATGCATGTCCTAATACTGCAGGTCCTACTACTGAGACATTCACTAGACAGGATGCATGTCCTACTACTGAGACATTCACTAGACAGGATGCATGTCCTAATACTGCAGGTCCTACTACTGAGACATTCACTAGACATGATGCATGTCCTAATACTGCAGGTCCTACTACTGAGACATTCACTAGACAGGATGCATGTCCTAATACTGCAGGTCCCACTACTGAGACATTCACTAGACAGGATGCATGTCCTAATACTGCAGGTCCCACTACTGAGACATTCACTAGACAGGATGCATGTCCTAATACTGCAGGTCCTACTACTGAGACATTCACTAGACAGGATGCATGTCCTACTACTGAGACATTCACTAGACAGGATGCATGTCCTAATACTGCAGGTCCTACTACTGAGACATTCACTAGACAGGATGCATGTCCTACTACTGAGACATTCACTAGACAGGATGCATGTCCTAACACTGCAGGTCCTACTACTGAGACATTCACTAGACAGGATGCATGTCCCTGCACTGAGACATTCACTAGACAGGATGCATGTCCTAACACTGCAGGTCCTACTACTGAGACATTCACTAGACAGGATGCATGTCCTAACACTGCATGTCCTAATACTGCAGGTCCTACTACTGAGACATTCACTAGACAGGATGCATGTCCTAACACTGCAGGTCCTAATACTGAGACATTCACTAGACAGGATGCATGTCCTAATACTGAGACATTCACTAGACAGCATGCATGTCCTAATACTGAGACATTCACTAGACAGGATGCATGTCCTAATACTGCAGGTCCTAATACTGAGACATTCACTAGACAGGATGCATGTCCTAATACTGCAGGTCCTAATACTGAGACATTCACTAGACAGGATGCATGTCCTAATACTGCAGGTCCTAATACTGAGACATTCACTAGACAGGATGCATGTCCTAATACTGCAGGTCCCACTACTGAGACATTCACTAGACAGGATGCATGTCCTAATACTGCAGGTCCCACTACTGAGACATTCACTAGACAGGATGCATGTCCTAATACTGCAGGTCCCACTACTGAGACATTCACTAGACAGGATGCATGTCCTAACACTGCAGGTCCTACTACTGAGACATTCACTATACAGGATGCATGTCCTAATACTGCAGGTCCTACTACTGAGACATTCACTAGACAGGATGCATGTCCTACTACTGAGACATTCACTAGACAGGATGCATGTCCTAACACTGCAGGTCCTACTACTGAGACATTCACTAGACAGGATGCATGTCCTACTACTGAGACATTCACTAGACAGGATGCATGTCCTAACACTGCAGGTCCTACTACTGAGACATTCACTAGACAGGATGCATGTCCTAACACTGCATGTCCTAATACTGCAGGTCCTACTACTGAGACATTCACTAGACAGGATGCATGTCCTAACACTGCAGGTCCTAATACTGAGACATTCACTAGACAGGATGCATGTCCTAATACTGAGACATTCACTAGACAGCACGCATGTCCTAATACTGCAGGTCCTACTACTGAGACATTCACTAGACAGGATGCATGTCCTAATACTGCATGTCCTAATACTGAGACAGTCACTAGACAGGATGCATGTCCTAATACTGCAGGTCCTACTACTGAGACATTCACTAGACAGGATGCATGTCCTAATACTGCATGTCCTAATACTGAGACATTCACTAGACAGGATGCATGTCCTAATACTGAGACATTCACTAGACATGATGCATGTCCTAATACTGCAGGTCCTAATACTGAGACAGTCACTAGACATGATGCATGTCCTAATACTGCATGTCCTAATACTGAGACAGTCACTAGACATGATGCATGTCCTAATACTGAGACATTCACTAGATATGATGCATGTCCTAATACTGAGACATTCACTAGACATGATGCATGTCCTAATACTGCAGGTCCTAATACTGAGACAGTCACTAGACAGGATGCATGTCCTAATACTGCAGGTCCTACTACTGAGACATTCACTAGACAGGATGCATGTCCTAATACTGAGACATTCACTAGACAGGATGCATGTCCTAATACTGCAGGTCCCACTACTGAGACATTCACTAGACAGGATGCATGTCCTAATACTGCAGGTCCTAATACTGAGACATTCACTAGACAGGATGCATGTCCTAATACTGCAGGTCCTACTACTGAGACATTCACTAGACAGGATGCATGTCCTAATACTGCATGTCCTAATACTGAGACATTCACTAGACAGGATGCATGTCCTACTACTGAGACATTCACTAGACAGGATGCATGTCCTAACACTGCAGGTCCTACTACTGAGACATTCACTAGACAGGATGCATGTCCTACTACTGAGACATTCACTAGACAGGATGCATGTCCTAACACTGCAGGTCCTACTACTGAGACATTCACTAGACAGGATGCATGTCCTAACACTGCATGTCCTAATACTGCAGGTCCTACTACTGAGACATTCACTAGACAGGATGCATGTCCTAACACTGCAGGTCCTAATACTGAGACATTCACTAGACAGGATGCATGTCCTAATACTGAGACATTCACTAGACAGCACGCATGTCCTAATACTGCAGGTCCTACTACTGAGACATTCACTAGACAGGATGCATGTCCTAACACTGCAGGTCCTAATACTGAGACATTCAGTAAACAGGATGCATGTCCTAATACTGCAGGTCCTAATACTGAGACATTCACTAGACAGGATGCATGTCCTAATACTGCAGGTCCTAATACTGAGACATTCACTAGACAGGATGCATGTCCTAATACTGAGACATTCACTAGACATGATGCATGTCCTAATGCAGGTCCTAACACTGCAGGTCCTCACTACTGAGACATTCACTAGACAGGATGCATGTCCTAATACTGCAGGTCCCACTACTGAGACATTCACTAGACAGGATGCATGTCCTAATACTGAGACATTCACTAGACAGGATGCATGTCCTAATACTGAGACATTCACTAGACAGGATGCATGTCCTAATACTGAGACATTCACTAGACAGGATGCATGTCCTAATACTGAGACATTCACTAACAGGATGCATGTCCTAATACTGCAGGTCCTAATACTGAGACATTCACTAGACATGATGCATGTCCTAATACTGAGACATTCACTAGACAGGATGCATGTCCTAATACTGCAGGTCCTACTACTGAGACATTCACTAGACATGATGCATGTCCTAATACTGAGACATTCACTAGACAGGATGCATGTCCTAATACTGCAGGTCCCACTACTGAGACATTCACTAGACATGATGCATGTCCTAATACTGCAGGTCCTAATACTGAGACATTCACTAGACATGATGCATGTCCTAATACTGAGACATTCACTAAATAGGATGCATGTCCTACTACTGCAGGTCCTAATACTGCAGGTCCTACTACTGAGACATTCACTAGACAGGATGCATGTCCTAATACTGCAGGTCCCACTACTGAGACATTCACTAGACAGGATGCATGTCCTAATACTGCATGGTCCTACTACTGAGACATTCACTAGACAGGATGCATGTCCTAATACTGCAGGTCCCACTACTGAGACATTCACTAGACAGCATGCATGTCCTAATACTGCAGGTCCTACTACTGAGACATTCACTAGACAGGATGCATGTCCTAATACTGAGACATTCACTAGACAGGATGCATGTCCTAATACTGCAGGTCCTACTACTGAGACATTCACTAGACAGCATGCATGTCCTAATACTGCAGGTCCCACTACTGAGACATTCACTAGACAGGATGCATGTCCTAATACTGCAGGTCCTACTACTGAGACATTCACTAGACAGGATGCATGTCCTAATACTGCAGGTCCTACTACTGAGACATTCACTAGACAGGATGCATGTCCTAATACTGAGACATTCACTAGACAGGATGCATGTCCTAATACTGCAGGTCCTACTACTGAGACATTCACTAAACAGGATGCATGTCCTACTGCAGGTCCTACTACTGAGACATTCACTAGACAGGATGCATGTCCTAATACTGCAGGTCCTGCAGGTCCTACTGAGACATTCACTAGACAGGATGCATGTCCTAACTGCAGGTCCTAATACTGCAGGTCCTACTACTGAGACATTCACTAGACAGGATGCATGTCCTAACACTGCAGGTCCTAATACTGAGACATTCACTAGACAGGATGCATGTCCTAACTGCAGGTCCTACTACTGAGACATTCACTAGACAGGATGCATGTCCTACTACTGAGACATTCACTAGACAGGATGCATGTCCTAATACTGCAGGTCCTACTACTGAGACATTCACTAGACAGGATGCATGTCCTAATACTGCAGGTCCTAATACTGAGACATTCACTAGACAGGATGCATGTCCTAATACTGCAGGTCCCACTACTGAGACATTCACTAGACAGCATGCATGTCCTAATACTGCAGGTCCTAATACTGAGACATTCACTAGACAGGATGCATGTCCTAATACTGAGACATTCACTAGACAGGATGCATGTCCTAATACTGCAGGTCCTACTACTGAGACATTCACTAGACAGCATGCATGTCCTAATACTGCAGGTCCCACTACTGAGACATTCACTAGACAGGATGCATGTCCTAATACTGCAGGTCCTAATACTGAGACATTCACTAGACAGGATGCATGTCCTAATACTGCAGGTCCTACTACTGAGACATTCACTAGACAGGATGCATGTCCTAATACTGCAGGTCCTAATACTGAGACATTCACTAGACAGGATGCATGTCCTAATACTGCAGGTCCTACTACTGAGACATTCACTAGACAGCATGCATGTCCTAATACTGCAGGTCCTAATACTGAGACATTCACTAGACAGGATGCAGGTCCTAATACTGCAGGTCCTACTACTGAGACATTCACTAGACAGGATGCATGTCCTAATACTGCAGGTCCTACTACTGAGACATTCACTAGACAGCATGCATGTCCTAATACTGCAGGTCCTACTACTGAGACATTCACTAGACAGCATGCATGTCCTAATACTGCAGGTCCTAATACTGAGACATTCACTAGACAGGATGCATGTCCTAATACTGCAGGTCCTAATACTGAGACATTCACTAGACAGCATGCATGTCCTAATACTGCAGGTCCTACTACTGAGACATTCACTAGACAGGATGCATGTCCTAATACTGCAGGTCCTACTACTGAGACATTCACTAGACAGCATGCATGTCCTAATACTGCAGGTCCCACTACTGAGACATTCACTAGACAGGATGCATGTCCTAATACTGCAGGTCCTACTACTGAGACATTCACTAGACAGGATGCATGTCCTAATACTGCAGGTCCCACTACTGAGACATTCACTAGACAGGATGCATGTCCTAATACTGCAGGTCCTACTACTGAGACATTCACTAGACAGGATGCATGTCCTAATACTGCAGGTCCCACTACTGAGACATTCACTAGACAGGATGCATGTCCTAATACTGCAGGTCCTACTACTGAGACATTCACTAGACAGGATGCATGTCCTAATACTGCAGGTCCCACTACTGAGACATTCAAATGGAAAAACAACTCAAATCACACATCAACAACTGTCATTTTATATAGCTTAATAACACACGGTAGATATTGGTGTAAATTCTAAAATACAAGTGTATTGTTTTGTAGCCTATCAAAAAAAAATGCCCGTTTTTTTTTGAGAATATCTAATCCTCCTGCAGCAGGATTATTTTACTCCTGAGACGAAACTGGTCAAATTAACATCCGATATCTGTACAAACACCAACTAGACACCAAGCCTGTTGTAAACTCAGCAAAAAAAGAGAAACCTCCTTTTTCAGGACCCTGTCTTTCAAAAATAATTAGTAAAAATCCAAATAACTTCACAGATCACAAACAATTAATGAACATGCACCTGTGGAACGGCCGTTAAGACACCAACAGCTTACAGACGCTAGGCAATTAAGATCACAGTTATGAAAACTTAGGACACTAAAGAGGCCTTTCTACTGACTCTGAAAAACACAAAAAGAAAGATGCCCAGGGTCCCTGTCCATCTGCGTGAATGTGCCTTAGGCATGCTGCAAGGAGGCATGTGGACTGCAGATCCACCCTGCAGATCCAGGGCAATAAGTTGCAATGTCCGTACTGTGAGACGCCTAAGACAGCGCTACACGGAGACAGGACGGACAGCTGATCGTCCTCGTAGTGGCAGACCACGTGGAACAACACCTGCACAGGATTGGTACATCCGAACATCACACCTGCGGGACAGGTACAGGATGGCAACAACAACTGCCCGAGTTACACCAGGAACGCACAATCCCTCCAGCAGTGCTCAGACTGTCCGCAATAGGCTGAGAGAGGCTGGACTGAGGGCTTGTAGGCCTGTTGTAAGGCAGGTCCTCACCAGACATCACCTGCAACAACGTCACCTATGGGCACAAACCCACCGCCGCTGGACCAGACAGGACTGGCAAAAAGTGCTTTTTCGCGGTTTTGTCTCACCGGGAGTGACGGTCGGATTTGCGTTTATCGTTGAAGGAATGAGCGTTACACCGAGGCCTGTACTCTGGAGTGGGATCGATTTGGATGTGGAGGGTCCGTCATGGTCTGGGGCGGTGTGTCACAGCATCATCGGACTGAGCTTGTTGTCATTGCAGGCCATCTCAACGCTGTGTGTTACAGGGAAGACATCCTCCTCCCTCATGTGGTACCCTTCCTGCAGGCTCATCCTGACATTACCCTCCAGCATGACAATGCCACCAGCCATACTGTTCATTCTGTGCATGATTTCTTGCAAGACAGGAATGTCAGCGTTCTGCCATGGCCAGCGAAGAGCCCGGATCTCAATCCCATTGAGCACGTCTGGGACCTGTTGGATTGGAGGGTGAGGGCTAGGGCCCTTCCACCCAGAAATGTCCTGGAACTTGCAGGTGCCTTGGTGGAAGAGTGGGGAAACATCTCACAGCAAGAACTGGCAAATCTGGTGCAGTCCATGAGGAGGGGATGCACTTCAGTACTTAATGCAGCTGGTGGCCACATCAGATACTGACTGTTACTTTTTTTTTTTGACCCCCCCTTTGTTCAGGGACAAATTATTACATTTCTGTTAGTCACATGTCTGTGGAACTTGTTCAGTTTATGTCTCAGTTGTTGAATTATGTTATGTTCATACAAATATTTACAGGTGTTAAGTTTGTTGAAAATAAACTCTGTTGACAGTGAGAGGACGTTTCTTTTTTTGCTGAGTTTAGTTCCACAGGGACGTTGAGCCTGTTGTAGTTCCAAAGAGACGTTGAGCCTGTTGTAGTTCCAAAGAGACGTTGAGCATGTTGTAGTTCCACAGAGACGTTGAGCCTGTTGTAGTTCCACAGGGACGTTGAGCCTGTTGTAGTTCCACAGGGACATTGAGCCTGTTGTAGTTCCACAGGGATGTTGAGCCTGTCGTAGTTCCACAGGGACGTTGAGCCTGTCGTAGTTCCACAGGGACGTTGAGCCTGTTGTAGTTCCACAGGGACGTTGAGCCTGTCGTAGTTCCACAGAGGTGTTGAGCCTGTTGTAGTTCCACAGGGACGTTGAGCCTGTTGTAGTTCCACAGGGACGTTGAGCCTGTTGTAGTTCCACAGGGACGTTGAGCCTGTTGTAGTTCCACAGGGATGTTGAGCCTGTCGTAGTTCCACAGGGACGTTGAGCCTGTTATAGTTCCACAGGGATGTTGAGCCTGTCGTAGTTCCATAGGGACGTTGAGCCTGTTGTAGTTCCACAGGGACGTTGAGCCTGTCGTAGTTCCACAGGGAAGTTGAGCCTGTTGTAGTTCCACAGAGACGTTGAGCCTGTCGTAGTTCCACAGGGATGTTGAGCCTGTCGTAGTTCCACAGGGACGTTGAGCCTGTGGTAGTTCCACAGGGAAGTTGAGCCTGTCGTAGTTCCACAGGGATGTTGAGCCTGTCGTAGTTCCACAGAGATGTTGAGCCTGGTACATTTCCACAGGGACGTTGAGCCTGTCGTAGCTCCACAGGGACATTGAGCCTGTTATAGTTCCACAGGGACGTTGAGCCTGTCATAGTTCCACAGGGACATTGAGCCTGTTATAGTTCCACAGGGACATTGAGCCTGTTATAGTTCCACAGGGACGTTGAGCCTGTCATAGTTCCACAGGGACGTTGAGCCTGTCATAGTTCCACAGGGACATTGAGCCTGTTATAGTTCCACAGGGACATTGAGCCTGTTATAGTTCCACAGGGACATTGAGCCTGTTATAGTTCCACAGAGACGTTGAGCCTGTCATAGTTCCACAGGGACGTTGAGCCTGTTATAGTTCCACAGGGATGTTGAGCCTGTCGTAGTTCCACAGGGACGTTGAGCCTGTTGTAGTTCCACAGGGACGTTGAGCCTGTCGTAGTTCCACAGGGAAGTTGAGCCTGTTGTAGTTCCACAGAGACGTTGAGCCTGTCGTAGTTCCACAGGGATGTTGAGCCTGTCGTAGTTCCACAGGGACGTTGAGCCTGTGGTAGTTCCACAGGGAAGTTGAGCCTGTCGTAGTTCCACAGGGATGTTGAGCCTGTCGTAGTTCCACAGAGATGTTGAGCCTGGTACATTTCCACAGGGACGTTGAGCCTGTCGTAGTTCCACAGGGACATTGAGCCTGTTATAGTTCCACAGGGACGTTGAGCCTGTCATAGTTCCACAGGGACATTGAGCCTGTTATAGTTCCACAGGGACATTGAGCCTGTTATAGTTCCACAGGGACGTTGAGCCTGTCATAGTTCCACAGGGACGTTGAGCCTGTCATAGTTCCACAGGGACATTGAGCCTGTTATAGTTCCACAGGGACATTGAGCCTGTTATAGTTCCACAGGGACATTGAGCCTGTTATAGTTCCACAGAGACGTTGAGCCTGTCGTAGTTCCACAGGGACATTGAGCCTGTCATAGTTCCACAGGGACGTTGAGCCTGTCGTAGTTCCACAGGGACGTTGAGCCTGTCATAGTTCCACAGGGACGTTGAGCCTGTTGTAGTTCCACAGGGATGTTGAGCCTGTTGCATTTCCACAGGGACGTTGAGCCTGTCGTAGTTCCACAGGGACGTTGAGCCTATTGTAGTTCCACAGGTACGTTGAGCCTGTTGTAGTTCCACAGGGACGTTGAGCCTGTTGTAGTTCCACAGGGCGTTGAGCCTGTCGTAGTTCCACAGGGACGTTGAGCCTGTTGTAGTTCCACAGAGGCGTTGAGCCTGTCGTAGTTCCACAGGGACGTTGAGCCTGTCGTAGTTCCACAGGGACATTGAGCCTGTCGTAGTTCCACAGGGACGTTGAGCCTGTTGTAGTTCCACAGGGACGTTGAGCCTGTTGTAGTTCCACAGGGACGTTGAGCCTGTCGTAGTTCCACAGGGACATTGAGCCTGTTATAGTTCCACAGGGACATTGAGCCTGTTATAGTTCCACAGGGACATTGAGCCTGTTATAGTTCCACAGGGACATTGAGCCTGTTATAGTTCCACAGAGACGTTGAGCCTGTCGTAGTTCCACAGGGACATTGAGCCTGTCATAGTTCCACAGGGACGTTGAGCCTGTCGTAGTTCCACAGGGACGTTGAGCCTGTCATAGTTCCACAGGGACGTTGAGCCTGTTGTAGTTCCACAGGGATGTTGAGCCTGTTGCATTTCCACAGGGACGTTGAGCCTGTCGTAGTTCCACAGGGACGTTGAGCCTATTGTAGTTCCACAGGTACGTTGAGCCTGTTGTAGTTCCACAGGGACGTTGAGCCTGTTGTAGTTCCACAGAGGCGTTGAGCCTGTCGTAGTTCCACAGGGACGTTGAGCCTGTTGTAGTTCCACAGAGGCGTTGAGCCTGTCGTAGTTCCACAGGGACGTTGAGCCTGTCGTAGTTCCACAGGGACATTGAGCCTGTCGTAGTTCCACAGGGACGTTGAGCCTGTTGTAGTTCCACAGGGACGTTGAGCCTGTTGTAGTTCCACAGGGACGTTGAGCCTGTCGTAGTTCCACAGGGACATTGAGCCTGTTATAGTTCCACAGGGACATTGAGCCTGTTATAGTTCCACAGGGACGTTGAGCCTGTCATAGTTCCACAGGGACGTTGAGCCTGTCATAGTTCCACAGGGACATTGAGCCTGTTATAGTTCCACAGGGACATTGAGCCTGTTATAGTTCCACAGGGACATTGAGCCTGTTATAGTTCCACAGAGACGTTGAGCCTGTCGTAGTTCCACAGGGACATTGAGCCTGTCATAGTTCCACAGGGACGTTGAGCCTGTCGTAGTTCCACAGGGACGTTGAGCCTGTCATAGTTCCACAGGGACGTTGAGCCTGTTGTAGTTCCACAGGGATGTTGAGCCTGTTGCATTTCCACAGGGACGTTGAGCCTGTCGTAGTTCCACAGGGACGTTGAGCCTATTGTAGTTCCACAGGTACGTTGAGCCTGTTGTAGTTCCACAGGGACGTTGAGCCTGTTGTAGTTCCACAGAGGCGTTGAGCCTGTCGTAGTTCCACAGGGACGTTGAGCCTGTTGTAGTTCCACAGAGGCGTTGAGCCTGTCGTAGTTCCACAGGGACGTTGAGCCTGTCGTAGTTCCACAGGGACATTGAGCCTGTCGTAGTTCCACAGGGACGTTGAGCCTGTTGTAGTTCCACAGGGACGTTGAGCCTGTTGTAGTTCCACAGGGACGTTGAGCCTGTCGTAGTTCCACAGGGACATTGAGCCTGTTATAGTTCCACAGGGACATTGAGCCTGTTATAGTTCCACAGGGATGTTGAGCCTGTTGCATTTCCACAGGGACATTGAGCCTGTTATAGTTCCACAGGGACATTGAGCCTGTTATAGTTCCACAGGGACATTGAGCCTGTTATAGTTCCACAGAGACGTTGAGCCTGTTATAGTTCCACAGAGACGTTGAGCCTGTCGTAGTTCCACAGGGACATTGAGCCTGTCATAGTTCCACAGGGACGTTGAGCCTGTCATAGTTCCACAGGGACGTTGAGCCTGTCGTAGTTCCACAGGGACGTTGAGCCTGTCGTAGTTCCACAGGGACATTGAGCCTGTTATAGTTCCACAGGGATGTTGAGCCTGTCGTAGTTCCACAGGGACATTGAGCCTGTTATAGTTCCACAGGGATGTTGAGCCTGTCGTAGTTCCACAGGGACATTGAGCCTGTTATAGTTCCACAGGGACATTGAGCCTGTTATAGTTCGACAGGGACGTTGAGCCTGTTGTAGTTCCACAGGGATGTTGAGCCTGTCGTAGTTCTACAGGGACGTTGAGCCTGTTGTAGTTCCACATGGACGTTGAGCCTGTTGTAGTTCCACAGGGACGTTGAGCCTGTTATAGTTCCACAGGGACGTTGAGCCTGTTGTAGTTCCACATGGACGTTGAGCCTGTTGTAGTTCCACAGGGACGTTGAGCCTGTTGTAGTTCCACAGGGACGTTGAGCCTGTTGTAGTTCCACAGGGACGTTGAGCCTGTTGTAGTTCCACAGGGACATTGAGCCTGTTGCATTTCCACAGGGACGTTGAGCCTGTCGTAGTTCCACAGGGACGTTGAGCCTATTGTAGTTCCACAGGGACGTTGAGCCTGTTGTAGTTCCACAGAGGCGTTGAGCCTGTCGTAGTTCCACAGGGACGTTGAGCCTGTTGTAGTTCCACAGAGCGTTGAGCCTGTCGTAGTTCCACAGGGACGTTGAGCCTGTCGTAGTTCCACAGGGACATTGAGCCTGTCGTAGTTCCACAGGGACGTTGAGCCTGTTGTAGTTCCACAGGGACGTTGAGCCTGTTGTAGTTCCACAGGGACGTTGAGCCTGTCGTAGTTCCACAGGGACATTGAGCCTGTTATAGTTCCACAGGGACATTGAGCCTGTTATAGTTCCACAGGGATGTTGAGCCTGTTGCATTTCCACAGGGACATTGAGCCTGTTATAGTTCCACAGGGACATTGAGCCTGTTATAGTTCCACAGGGACATTGAGCCTGTTATAGTTCCACAGAGACGTTGAGCCTGTTATAGTTCCACAGAGACGTTGAGCCTGTCGTAGTTCCACAGGGACATTGAGCCTGTCATAGTTCCACAGGGACGTTGAGCCTGTCATAGTTCCACAGGGACGTTGAGCCTGTCGTAGTTCCACAGGGACGTTGAGCCTGTCGTAGTTCCACAGGGACATTGAGCCTGTTATAGTTCCACAGGGATGTTGAGCCTGTCGTAGTTCCACAGGGACATTGAGCCTGTTATAGTTCCACAGGGATGTTGAGCCTGTCGTAGTTCCACAGGGACATTGAGCCTGTTATAGTTCCACAGGGACATTGAGCCTGTTATAGTTCGACAGGGTTCCACAGGGATTGAGCCTGTTGTAGTTCCACAGG